>NC_089590.1:36085411-36385411 GCF_019320115.1 Miscanthus floridulus | reverse complement strand
CCAAACAGAGCCTAAGGCAATAAGTAAAGTAAACAAGATATATAAATAAATACTCAAAGTACTACAAAGTAAAGGATACAAGAGCTTCACCTTAAAGATTAGGAGGCTGTTCGACAGGACTGAAAAATAAGCCTAAAATACTGTTCCAGCCTGATTGCTGTAAGAGAAAACACTGTTCTATCTAAAAACACTGTTCACGTGAACAGTGTCACTATGAGTGCGCTGGCCAGCCCAGCCCCAGCCGACCAGCCATCCGAACGCGCCCTAGGATGACTATAAGCTCACACTCACTATAACTCCCAACTACACTACTACTATTGCTACTACTATGATAAATGAGAAGAGGACTCTTTTTTTTTTGGAACACCAGACCTTCGTATATTAGCCATGAGCGCTATTACAATCAGCGTCAACTATATCCCTTAACCCAGGTGGGGTTATAAGCCACTCCACCACCTGGTGTTCATTGGATACTAGAGCGAGCACATTCATGAGCTAATCTATTACAATCTCTATGAATGAACATTAAATCAAAAGCTTCGAAGCTCTGGTTAAGATCTTCCATTTGATGCAGTAAGGAGACGATCTCAGATTTTTGGTTTGCACGTTCTGACAATAAACGGACCAGAACCTGACAATCCGTTTCCATCTTCAGCTTCCGCACACCCTGTTCCTTCGCATCAGCAAGCCATCGCGGCATGCCATTGCTTCTGCAGTCAGCGCATTGAGGCAATGATCATACCATCTTGCTGTGCCCCCACACGTTCTTTCTTCCGTCGTGGTCTCGCAGAACTACCCCCGACCCCGCACTGCCATTGCCGGCTTGGAAGGTAGCATCAACATTCGCCCCGTTCGTTTAGGCTGGTTTTGCTTATAAGTCATGACTGAAAGTATTGTTGGCTGGTTTGGTGTGAGAAAAAAATACTGTTCGTTGGCTTATAAGCCAAATACGACCAAACGAACAGGCTGATTACATTTTATCCACTCTGACTCTGGTGGCTGCCAGCACTGCTGCCTGCGCACTGAGTTTCCGGTGTTCTTGATCGGGTGGGACAATTGCCAGAGATCAAAGGCTGTGTCTATTGCCCATCGAGCTGCTATCCCAACCGGTACCCCGACTTCTCCATGTCTCCTCTTGTTCCTCGACATCCAGATAGACCACATGCCACACAAAATAATAGCTGCATCTTTAGTTGCAATCAGACCTGGATCAACAAGGCCCTGTGCCCATGTAAGGGGGTGCACCTTCACACCAGTAAGCACTTTCACCTGCTCCCAAAAAGCCCTGGCCACTGTACATTCTAGCAAGGCATGTTTGATCGTTTCCTCATCTGCTCCACAAGTATCACAGTTCGGTAATGGCTCCACATGTCTCCGGTGAAGGACACCTTTGGTCGGGAGGAAGCCATTTACCACTCTCCACAAAAAAAAAAACGGATCTTTGGGGACAACTCAAGTTTCCAGATCCGGTTCCAAGTTATATACTTATATCACCTAATGAAGAGGCTTGATCACCCTCCAGAATTCGGCACTGCATGATCATAGAGTTGTCTATATGCCGACTTAACCGTATAGAGACCATGTCTCTTAGGCTCCCAGGCCCAGACATCGGCCCGCAGCCCTCTCACTTGTGTGCTCAAGATCGCATGAGCATCAGCATCCACAAAAACTTGTTTTATTAGTTCTGTATTCCACGCACTACTCGGAGTCAGAAGGTCCGCCACCATGGTCACTGGTGCATTCATATTAGTGACAATCGGTCTCCCGTTGAAGTGGTTTGGGATCCATCTGTCCAGCCATATCCTCGTAGTGCTCCCATCACCAACTCTGCGAATAAGGCCCTTCTGCAGTACCTCCCTTCCAGCGAGAACAGCGTGCCATGTGTGGCTGGAATGCTTCTTCCTTCTTGCTGTCAGGAAGTATGAATCATGAAAGTATCGGCCTTTCAGTACCCGTGCACACAGCGAGTCAGGATGCTCAATCAAACGCCACCCTGTTTTCCTAGCATAGCAAGATTAAATAACCTGAGGTCTCGGAATCCCATCTCGCCAAGCGGTTTTGGCCTTGTCCAGCAGCTCCCATCGTTGCCAATGGATGTGCCTGCTATCTGATGAGCTGCCCCACCAATAGTTCGAGATCACGGATTTCATCTTGCGACACGTATCTTTTGGAATCAAGAAGCAACTCATATATAGGATAGGTCGGAACTGCTTGAGTGTTGTTGCTTGCTTGATTGGTTTCAAGTGAGGAGCGAGCCTCTATTTATAGGGGGAAGCGAAGGTGACAGTGGGCCCATGAATCTAAGTGACACCACCTCTCCACCCTCGGATCAAACCACTAATCTCTCTCTTTCTCTGTCCTTAATCCTCATCCACAATCTAAATCTCCTTTTGCTTCTTAATCCAACCCTTGATGCACGGGCCATGAGGCATGGCCATAGCTAGCACGTGAGTTTTGCTACCTAGTTAGCTAGATCAAAGGTGGCGCACGTTCAAGGCATCGATTTAGCGTGGGAAGTGAGTCGTCGGTGTATGAGACGAGTTGATAGGCGAGATCGGTGCCTCGGTGGTGTGGCGGTCAAGGAGGGCGAGCGTGGTGGCCCCGGTGATGCTCTCGCTCGACGGTGACATTCCCCGATTTAAGCTTCCTGCTCCGTTTCTTCAGAATTTTTTGTTTTCTTTCTAGGATGGAAATTGTAAACGGGTAATTCAAAAATACCCAAGCCTGAATTCAAATTTTCAGGTACCCAACATCATCTCGTGTAATCCTTTTTTAGCACAAATATCGGGTAACAGTTTTAGAAATCCAAATTTTCTAAAATCCGAAATAACCCGAGATTTTTTTGAGGCGACCTGAATGGCCACCCTTTTTTTTTCCCCGGTGCCGCTGCGCATCTCTTCGACCTTGGTGCTTGAGCCAAGCGCCCAAGCCCAAGCGTACGTCGGGCTCCGCGGAAGAAGCCCCGTTGCAGGCCCAGGCCAGGCAGCCAGCCGCCCCACTTGGCGACACACGACTCGTTGCAGACCCATCCAGGTTCCAGAAGGAGGAGGAGGAGTCTGTGGGCCAGCCCGTTTGAAACTGTGACACTGTCGTCAGGGCCCACTCCGGTCCACTTTTCCGTCTCACCCCATGCCATCTCTCCGAATCTATCGGCATCGGCACCGCCACCGCCACCGCCACCGGCACCGGCACCGGGGAGAGAAGAGAAGGGACACAGGCGGGCCAACGCCGCACCTTCGCCCTCTTATCACCATAAATCAACATCATCACGGGGGAGACGGCCCTCGAAGCGTACCCGTCCCCATCCTCCTTTCCCGAACCACCGGAGCGCGGCGGAGCGGCGCGAGACCCTTCCCCGCCCCAGCCGACCACTGGCCCAGGTAAGGCTCGCCCGCTCGTTGTTCCCTCCGTGGCAGGATTCCAGTCACGCGGTTTTCTCGTAGTTTGATCCGATCGGTTGTTTCGCTGCGGAATCTGCTTAGTGCTTGTTGTTAGTCCCTAGGGTTATGAGGTGAGATCGCGGGTCTCAGTGCTCTGTTCGGAGTGACCGATCTCGGATGGCGACTGATCTGTGGATTATTGATCTGCGCAGTGCGTAGTTGATCGAGATTTAGTTCGATTTGGGAAGCCCAGCCGCGATACGTGCAAAATTCAGTTCCCTTGCCCTGGAATTTCGGTGCCTAATCTGTTGTTCCTGCTGCTCTCTATGGAGACCTTAATCAATCTCCTGTTCTCGTGCAGGGGGGACGTGCGATCGATCTCGTGCGCGGTGGCTGATGGGATGCTTGATTCCGGCAATCCACCAGTCAGACACCTACCTTCGCGGTTGATTTTTGGTGAAGCGACCTCGATCTGAAAATGGGGCTGTTCCGGGCAGGCGTCCGGCCTGGCCCGTGTGGCGCTGCGGCGGAACCTCTCGCGCGCCGCGGCGAGCCCCTTCGCCAGCGGCGGTGGCGCCGTCCCGGGCGCCGTGCCGACGCGCTACTTCCACTCCACCCGCCCGCGCAGGTTCGCCGCGCCCGCGCCCCGCGCGGTGCCGCTCTCGCGCCTCACCGACAGCTTCCTCGACTGGGACCAGCAGCGTCTACCTCGAGGAGCTGCAGCGGGCCTGGGAGGCCGACCCCAACTCCGTCGACGAGTCCTGGGACAACTTCTTCCGCAACTTCGTCGGCCAGGCTGCTGCCACCTCGCCCGGCCTCTCCGGCCAGACCATCCAGGAGAGCATGAGACTGCTGCTGCTCGTCAGGGCGTACCAGGTGAGCGGCCATCTGAAGGCCAAGCTCGACCCGCTCGGGCTGGAGGAGCGCCCGTCCCCGGACGTGCTGGACCCGGCGTTCTATGGGTTCTCTGAGGCGGACTTGGACCGCGAGTTCTTCCTTGGGGTGTGGAGGATGGCTGGGTTCCTTGAGGAGAACCGGCCAGTGCAGACGCTGCGTTCCGTGCTGGAGCGGCTCGAGCAGGGCCTACTGTGGCACCATTGGGTATGAGTACATGCACATACCTGACAGGGAGAAGTGCAACTGGCTCAGGGATAGGATCGAGACATGTTAACCCAAGGGAGTACTCTTATGAGCGTCGTCAGGTCATGCTGGATAGGCTTATCTGGAGCATACAGTTTGAGAATTTCTTGGCAACCAAGTGGACGACTGCAAAACGGTTCGGTCTTGAAGGCGCTGAGACTCTGATCCCTGGCATGAAAGAGATGTTTGACAGGGCAGCTGATCTTGGTGTAGAGAGTATTGTCATTGGGATGCCACACAGAGGCAGGCTAAATGTCTTGGGAAATGTTGTGAGGAAGCCCTTGCGACAGATATTCAGTGAGTTTAGTGGTGGTACCAAGCCTGTCAATGAAGGGGAGGGGTTGTATACAGGGACTGGTGATGTCAAGTACCATCTTGGAACTTCATATGATAGGCCTACCAGGGGTGGGAAACATATCCATCTGTCACTGGTTGCAAACCCGAGTCATTTGGAAGCAGTTGATCCTGTTGTTGCTGGGAAGACGAGAGCGAAACAGTACTATTCTAATGACCGTGACAGGACCAAGAATTTGGGAGTGTTGCTGCATGGTGATGGTAGTTTCTCAGGTCAGGGCGTTGTGTATGAGACGCTGCATCTCAGTGCCCTTGAAAACTACACCACTGGTGGGACAATACATATCGTGGTCAATAATCAGGTTGCTTTCACTACTGATCCAAAGTCAGGGAGATCCTCGCAGTATTGCACAGACGTAGCAAAAGCATTGGATGCTCCAATTTTCCATGTTAATGGTGATGATTTGGAGGCCGTTGTTCATGTCTGTGAGCTCGCTGCAGAATGGCGACAGACATTTCATTCAGATGTAGTGGTGGACATTGTATGCTACCGGCGATTTGGCCATAACGAAATTGACGAGCCATCCTTCACCCAACCTAAGATGTACAAGGTACACACTCTTTGTTTCACTTTGTTGTTAAGATTTAGCACAAATTTGCATACTTTTGTCTTCACATAGTTATTTCAATCCTGATTCTTGCTGTACCATTTGAGTAGTGATATCTTCAGTACTCCATCTAGTTAAATGTTGAAGGACAGAAAAATATGAGTCTAGTTATGTATCTTTTGGTATCATAATCAGAAGAATTCTTAAAAGTCTGAAACCAAGATTGATTCTGAATAATCAAATTTGGTGTAGTTTTGATATTATTTGTCACTGTCAAATGTGTGATTGTGCCCATTCACATTTCGAAAGTGGTTTCTGTTTGCATCAGGTGATTAGGAACCATCCAAGTGCGCTTGAGATTTATCAAAGAAAGTTGTTGGAGTCTGGGAAGATCTCAAAGGAAGATATTGATAAGTTAAACAAGAAGGTCAGCACTATACTTAATGAGGAATTCCAGAATAGCAAAGACTATGTTCCCAACAAGAGGGACTGGCTTTCAGCTTACTGGACTGGGTTCAAGTCACCAGAGCAGATTTCGCGTATCCGAAACACTGGGTAAATAGATCTTCCCGCCTAGTTTGACTGTCTCTGTGTTTCTTCACATTTTAAGTGATCTTGAACTGACAAAAAACAATTGGGCTTCCTTGAATGCATTTTCAACCATGCAGTGTCAAGCCAGAGATTCTAAAACGTGTTGGAGAAGCCATGACTACTCTGCCAGAAAATTTCAAGCCTCACAGGGCTGTGAAGAAGATTTTTGATCTGCGGCGCCAGATGATCGAGACTGGAGAAGGCATTGATTGGGCAGTTGGTGAAGCACTTGCTTTTGCTACTCTTATAATTGAGGGGAACCATGTCAGGTTAAGTGGTCAGGATGTTGAGAGGGGTACATTCAGCCACCGTCATGCTGTTCATCCATGACCAAGAAACTGGAGAGCAGTACTGCCCGCTGGATCATCTTGTTATGAATCAGGATGAGGAACTTTTTACTGTAAGCAACAGGTATGAAAGAAAATATACTAAATTTGTTCCAGTTAGGGATGTGCATGGGTTAGCAGCTTAAGTTCTCCTTCTATAGGAAACATGAAATGTTATTACAATAACCAGATAGACCCAAAATAGAACCATTTACTTGTGTCAGCTGCACTAGTTGATTTCTGTTTCCACATAATGAGCAGCAAAAAATAAAAAAAAAAAATAAAATAAGTCATTGCATATCCATATGTCAAACAACTTCAGGTGAAATAACATTGTTGTTCTATCAGTGGTCTGTCTTGTTGTACTACCTACTTACTACTGATGTGTGGGTATTGTGGTATATTACAACAACAACAACAACAACATAGCCTTTCAGTCCCAAGCAAGTTGGGGTAGGCTAGAGTTGAAATCCCACCAAGAGCCCCAAGTCACGGTTCAGGCACTTCAATAGCTGCTTTCCAAGTACTCCTATTCAAACATAGATCTCTATTGTGGTATATTGGTATCATTAATTATTTGAACTTCTGAAATAATGCTACAAGGTTTGTATTGCTGAATTGAGAAGCACATGTAAGGTGCAGCATAAAGCCGGAAACACAGGCGAGGAATAGGATTCCTGACTAATGATATGCTGTGTAAATATTCCTGTTTCCATGCATTGTAGGCACTGACCACTGAGATGATCTAGATAAGGAACAAATTGTTATAAAAGCATAACGAGTACTGAGATTGATTAGTAATCAGATTAAAACAACCTAGATACAGGACTGAATGATAAAAAGTTTCAACGGTTGTTGGATTTTATGGCTGATTTCTACATGCTTGTATGTCATCTTTCACTGTATGAATTTTCAGATGCAAAATATAAGAAAAAGTATATATGGCTGAGTATGTGGGATTTCTTGAGTCTGGTTATTTTAACAACACTCGTGTATCTTTCTTTCTTAGTGAAATGCACATAGCTCTCCTCAGGTAGTTCAAGGGGAAAAAAATTTAAAACTGAACATTTTGCAGCCTCAACTGGCCAAATTAGTAACTTTTATTTCAGATGAAAACAAGTTTTGGAGTTCCTCTTTAGGGAATCATAACCTTGAGGTTGAGGGCTGATATATATAGTAATATAAACATATGGAGATACCATCTTTTTGTACCTGATTATTTCCCCTTTTTATAGTCGACTGGCTTTTTTTGGCCTGATCTGATGTATGCAATTGTTTCGGCAGTTCCCTGTCAGAATTTGCTGTTTTGGGCTTTGAATTGGGTTACTCCATGGAAAACCCGAACTCATTGGTCATATGGGAAGCTCAGTTTGGTGATTTTGCAAATGGAGCTCAAGTGATATTTGATCAGTTCCTGAGTAGTGGAGAGTCAAAATGGCTCCGCCAGACTGGCCTTGTCGTTTGCCTTCCTCATGGATATGATGGTCAGGGGCCTGAACATTCTAGTGCAAGATTGGAGCGCTTTCTTCAGGTACTATTTTGTATTTTTCAATTGCAAAGATGCAGGCACAATAATAACCCGTGTTTGAAGTATTATCCATACACTTAAAAGGAACAGTTGCAAGATCAATTACTGTAAATTAGCTCTACCACAAACCTAGTCTTTTTTTTTCCTTTGGAAATGTTTATGCCATTTGCCAATGATGAACATTATCATTACCAGAAAATTGGATCTGTTGCTTACAATGTTTAATATTTTCCCTTTGTCATGAGCTGATAACTTGGCAGCCAAATACCTACATGCAATGGAAATGCATCAAAATTGTCCATGGTAGCTCACTGGTCACAACATTAACTTTAACATACTCGATTTTTTTTATTTTTGAATAGAGAATGCATTCAAATCAACACTTGCATATTGATGGATTTGCAGTTACTCCTCTATTATGCAGTTTATCAGTTATACATGTAATGAGCCTAAATGTCAGAGAAATATGTTCAGTTTTAGTTATGGAAATGTATTTTTGGCTCTACGGCATTTAGATGCTGATAGTTTTTGGTTACCTACATCCTTTTATATTAAACATCAATAATTGTATTGCAGATGAGTGATGACAACCCTTATGTTATACCGGAGATGGATCCAACACTGCGGAAGCAAATCCAGGAGTGCAATTGGCAGGTTGTTAATGTAACGACTCCTGCAAATTATTTCCATGTTCTGCGTCGCCAGGTGAAGATCTTTGCAAAATTTCCCCTTCCTCCTGTAAAGCCATCTGATGTGCTGCACTGAAATGGTTTTCCTTTATTTCTAGATACACCGGGACTTCAGGAAGCCTTTGATTGTGATGTCCCCAAAGAACCTCCTTCGCCACAAGGACTGCAAGTCCAACCTATCTGAATTTGATGATCTTGCGGGCCACCCTGGATTCGACAAGCAAGGGACACGCTTCAAGCGGCTCATTAAGGACCAGAATAATCACAAGGATCTCGAGGAGGGAATCAACCGTCTAGTTCTTTGCTCTGGAAAGGTAGGTTGTGTCACTCTTGGAAGTTGTACTTTGAAGATTCGTTAGGTTCCTCTTTGGCAAACTGGCAAGCCATTCTTTCACCCTTTTTTTACTTTGATTTCAGGTGTACTATGAACTGGATGAAGAAAGAAGGAAGACGGAACGCACTGATGTTGCTATATGTAGAGTTGAGCAGCTCTGCCCGTTCCCCTATGACCTCATCCAGCGCGAGTTGAAGAGATATCCAAGTATGTGTTTAGAAAAAAGTGGTTGCTCTTTTAGCTCTGCTGCATGATTTCTAATTTGTCAACTGTATACTAGAATATGTTTTGCTAGCTGGAAGGATAGTTGACATATTGTACATTCTAATGGATGAGTCCTAGTAAACAGCAAACAAGCTGATACACACGTGTTTATGTTGTGCAGATGCTGAGATCGTGTGGTGCCAGGAGGAGCCCATGAACATGGGAGCGTACAGCTACATCAACCCGCGGCTGCTGACGGCGATGAAGGCTCTGGGCTGGGGTGGCATCGAGGACATCAAGTACGTCGGCAGGGCTCCATCCGCTGCCTCCGCGACGGGCTTCTACTCGGTGCACGTGCAGGAGCAGACGGAGCTGGTGCAGAAGGCCCTGCAGCGCGACCCCATCAACTACCCGTTCTGAAAGAAACGAGACCCCTGTAGATTCTTGGAACTGGGGACCTTTTGATTTTGATATAGCTCTGTAGAGAGAGCAGGCCTTAAAGTTATACCTGCGCAGCCATTTGGTGAAATAATCGTTTCGGACTCTACACTACCTCATGAAAGAAACCGTTGTAAGTTTGGAAAAACTCTAGCTCGCAGCGTGGGTTTTGTATTCCCGTGTGCTGAAAAGCTTGCATGGCTGAAAGGCTGAAACACCGACTGCCGGAATTTTCCTGCGATGAATTTCATAGTGTATAAAGGCGATGAACAGGTGTGTCATTCATCTTGCTTGTTGAATGTGGTAACTTAGTATCAGTCTCTTGAAAGCTATTCCCCTACCATAATAGGTGATGTTTTAGCATAGGATTCAAGGAGTAAAAGGTTGGTAGTGCACAGGAAATAAGGAGAGAGAGAGAGAAGATATTGTGGGCAAAGAGAAATGTGCATTGGAAAGTGAGAATAATAGGGATGAAAATGAAAATGGGTATCCAATATATCCGACATTCCTATATCAGAAATGATCCAAAGTCCGACTCCCGGAAGCGGCCCCAAACAAAAAATAAAATAAAATCCCTCAATCCCTTCTTATCCGTTTGCCCGCCCCCAACTCCTTTGTGCTTATCGGCTAGGCCCCGAAGTAGCGTGGCTGCTCATTATCCACGACCCTGCCACGCGAGCTCGTCCGCTATCGTGCCATGCACCCCATCCCTGGCCGCACCGCGCGCCCGTCCCAAACACCTGTGCTGCCTGCTCCCTCGTTGTGTGTTCGCTGTCTGTCTCCCATCGTTGTCGCGCATGCCGCTGACCCGCCATGGCTGCTGGGGCGCATGTCCCGTGGCGCCTCAAGTCTTCCACGATCGTGCTAAGGGACCCACGAGCGCGGGTGGTGCTGGTGGTGCTCGTGCGTCGCGGCTCACCGCCGGCTCTGACCTCGATGGTCGGAATCAACTAGCCCGACATTTCCCCTATGTTGCATAGGTATGTTTCAAGTGTTTCAGGCGTTCCAGATGTATGTTACAATTGTTTCATCTTGATGTTGCAAAAATAGATCGAGGGATATTGTACATGTTGCATATGTTGAATGTTTTTAGACACATGTTGCAAGCGTTTATTCAAAATATTTCATCTATTTCGAGACGTATGTTGCAATCGTATTTTATCTGGATGTTGCACATGTTGCAATAGTATGTTTCCAATTATTTTAGTTGTTTTAGTCTTATGTTGCAACAAGTGGTTTAATGTTGCAAGTTGCAAGTGTTTTATTTTGGATGTTTCATGGTGTTTCACACACATATTGCAAAAGCATGTTTCCAAATGTTTCGTTTGTTTTCAGTCTTATGTTGCATTCATGTTGCAAGTGTTTTATGTTGTTCGGCCGGTGGTGAGCCGGGGGCCGGCGGACGGGGCACACGGCGCGCCGAGGGCCGGTGGACTGGGCAAGCTGGGGCGTGCTCGTCCTAAGCTTCTCATCCCATCTCTTGAGTGCCGCCCACGCAGAGAAAGAGGAGGGGATCGGGTGCAGAGACGGGGACAAAGTGCATATGTGGGGTGGGGCGAAGGCGGACGGGGGCGGGGCGAAGACGGACGGGGGGCGAGCTGCGTCGGGCCTGTGTCCGGGAGCTGGGCCATGGTTCGGTTCGTTGGGACTGTGAGTTGCGTCTGGACACACTGCAGGCATCAGACGTCCGGACGCTAGTGCATCCGTTCCTATATGCTAAAGCTTATAATATGAATATCCATATTCGTATCCATTTCTAGTGTGGATACTAAATAGATGTACTCGAATTTGTTTTTTTTTGGTTATTTTTCTCTATTTGATTTTATATATGTATTTGACAAAAAATGGAATATTTGACATTTATCTGTATCCATGGAAGGTATAATTAATCTATTTAAACGTTTTCTCTCCATGACTAGTGCCTAATTACTTAATTTAAATATTACTAATGATGCATCAAAACTATTTAATATTATATCTATAAATATCTATAAATATTATTAATGATACATAAAGATTAAATTAATTTTAATATTATTCTAATATCATTTAAACCTAATATATTCATTGTTGTAAATTATTTTAATACTTTAATTTATTTATTTACTAATCTAAATTAGTTAAATAATTTATAATTTCATAATAAATATTATACTAAATAATGATGGATTAATTGATATACTTAATTATTAAATATTTCATGATACATATATTATTTTTGTTGAGCTATCATTGTCAGTGTTATATACCCGCATACTTTAATCTCTACTTGTGTAACAATTTTGTAATTACAAAAACGTTGATAAAGCAAAATGGCTACTTGTTGCCTACCATTCTTGTTTGAATTTCTTCACTTAACCTATCATTTTATTAAATATTATCCATTATAATTTAGTTCACTTCGATATTAGAGATTATTAGAACCATACATTGATTTTATTTCACTTTGGTTGTCGATGCACTTAGTAGTAAAATTCCATTAATGAATGCTGTATTTAACAATATGTACTTTGAGTGGAGTTGAGTAAATATATGAACCTAAGCCATCCTTTTTGTTTTTGTATTAAAAAATATCTGTGTCCATATTCGAATTTGAATTAAAATGTGGTAAAAGGTGATATCCAGATTCGATTCCATGCGAATCTGATCCGTTTTTCATCCCTAGAGAATGACAACTAATTTGGAATAAGAGCAGTCTCAATGTTAGAAACCACATGTAGTTTCTTTGTCCATTAATTTATATACATACTACATATAAAATTATGTTCTTAATGGTTAGTAACTACAAAATATTTTTTCTCCAATCATATATTTTCTCTCTTTGTTATTACCAATCACATCTCTTCTTGTCTTGATTCTTGTATAGACATGATTTCTTATTTAAGAAACAATTTTCTCCTCTCTTTTCTTTAATTGCAGTGCTACATTACCCTTTTGTTTAGTTAGTACTCTAATTAATGAACATAGAAACCACATCTGGATTGGAAGTGACCTAGGTGTAGAAGGCTAAAAAATCCAAGTATTATAGGACGGAGGTGATAGGGTGAAAGGAACCTCTGCTCCCTGCGACAGAGGCAAAATGTGTATGACTCGTGTTGTACAAAAAACCTGAACTCGGGCTAGATGAGCTAAGCCGACGAATTTGTTATTCCTAAATGAGACATATGAATATACCTTGTCTTGACATTAGATCCAGAGTAGGATCAGAGGGCCATCCAGCCGGCCTAACCAGAAGCTCGATCCTAGCTAGACTGGGAGCGCCAGTGAGCCGAGCTCGAATACCTCGTTAGGGTTTTGTCATATATTTGTTAATACCTGGTTGAGGTTTTGTCATATATTTTTTATCCTATATGTATCTCTCATATTTTCTTTAATTTCTGTTATCAATGTTTTACTATTATGTTACAATTTGATTAATACAATTGATACATGTGAAAGATACTTCCTTCTTCTCAAAATATAAGATGTGATTTAACATAGTGTAGTCTTCAAGAGCACACTTCGATCACTATTTTGCTTCCAATATACAATTCGTGGCAATAAAAGTTTAATCAATAGATAGTATTTTTTAGTACAAATGTAATATAATCACTTTTATAGTATAGACTTTTCATATGATTAGACTAATTGTTGATTAAAAATTGAATTTTGAAATATATGCATGTCTTATATTTCGGGACAAAGGAGTACTATTTAGATAAAGTTTGGTTGAGAGAAATGTAACCGGACACGATTACGTGAGGTAACGAATTATGTTGTCGTGTGTTTGTTTCAGCCCCTTCAGTAAACAAGTCATGTGTAATACAATACGAGCTAGCAGAGAGCTGATACCGACATAGTAGTTGGCTGTGGCCACGGTGTGGTAACGCTTTGAAGACGTAGCCAAGGTAAGCACCTAGCGTTCTGCATCTTCATGTAACAGGAGCTACTGAACAAGCCCCGCTGCAGAGGGTGCGAGAGTGAGCGAAAGCATTATTTTGGATTCCATTACCAACCACAACCAAACAAAACTGTGATTTGATATATCGTTTAAAGTTCGGGTGTAATGGATTACCAACCACAGCAAAACAAATATTGTGATTTGATATATCGTTTAAGGTTCGGGTGTAATGGATTACCAACCACAACAAAACAAATATTGTGATTTGATATATCGTTTAAGATTTCAGTGTAATGCCATTTCGTTACCATTTGCATTTACAAACAACACCATAATATATGCCTTTTATGCCAATTAATTTTAAAGATGTTTTATTATCTTATTATTTATTGACTTGTGAAATAATGATGCTTAGCTACATATCATCATACGCCACAGACCAGACCAACCCGACCCGATCCAACCCCGGTAATGCGTCACTTGAGTTCGGGTCATAATTTTGGACTTATGACCCCACCCAATCCAAAAAAAAACCTGATCCAAAATGCAAAACCGTAAGAAATAGCCAGAACCCACCATTGCATTAGGTCGGGTTTGGACCAAGGATCTTGACTTGATACTTATTTAGATCCGACTCACGTTTTGATCAGATCTACTTAGCTATAACTAAGCCTAGTTGACCCAAGCTGAAGGCTCATCAAACTTTGACCGAGGTGATCTTGAGCCATATCTATATCTATATCTATATCTATATCTATATCTATATCTATATCTATATCTATATCTATAAAGCTAATCCCCACTATAAATTCTATCTCAACATGCAATATATCCATATCATCTCCTACTTTTCTTTTTAGGAAAATATCATCTCCTACTAATAGCCAATCATCCCACTAACTTTCAACTGCTTAATGTGAGCTATCAATGTCATTTTACTAAGCGGAATTACAATATAGAAGACATCCATATATTGCTATTTATTTTGTCGTTCCATCATCTATAATCGGTCTACTTATGTTAGGTTTTTTTATTCAATTCTTTGATTGCCTTGTCCAATTTTGATAAAAATGGATGTAAGAACATGTCTAACTCATATGAGTAGTGGTTTTATTTGTAAGAAAGTCTCACGGCAAGCAACACATGGGCATCTTATAGTATCTTATATTTCTAAGCCCTACTAGAATTCTATGTCATTCACGTCAGCAGCCCACTATCGATGCAATTACGACATCTTTCTATTTATGCAAGCTATCCACCTCAGCTGCAGGCCACGTCCTCCATTAACTATTTATTTTTCTATGTCAGCATAACACACCATCTACTAAATTCACTTATGATCTCAATAAGGAGTGAACTATGATCCTAGTTTGTGATTGTTTTGAGTGTCAAATATATAATATAAGATTAAAAAATATGCATTTAAAATAATAGCGTCACATATTTTCTCTCTTTATATCATTTCTCATTATCGGGTTAAGACATCACTGCCACTTGCCCACTACCGGCTCGTTTTCCAGGAGTGGCAGTGATGCTCTTTTCTGTGCTAGTGCCATTTAGCCCTGCGCGTTTGTCCTTAGCACTGATCCATTTTTTAGGATTATTTTTTTGACATTTGTAGGAATTATTAGTTAACCAATATCTTTTATCCCACTATGGTTATATCTTGACATATACTAAATTAAGTTTCTTTTGGTGCCATATTAATATCTATAGATAATATTTTTTACTCTTACATAATATTGTTGGAGTTGCGTTATTTTGAGCTAGTATGGTATCCGCAACAATATCATTCGTGTTTTGATTTGCAAGATCATAAGTGCTTAATGAAATTAAGGTTGACATTCCATATCTAAATTTGATAGTGACCAATTGTTAGAGATTGATAGCCATAATTGTTGGTGGACATATTTCCAATATCAATTGAACATTGATAGATCGATGTATATGCTTAAAGCATCTCAAAGAGACCATAACTCTTTATCATATATTTAGAAAAAAAAATGAATCAGGCGCTGTCCAAAACGACCTTTCTCGTTCTCTACTAATGGAGAGGCTACATCACTTGTCTCTAAATTCAATACATGGTAGTCCATCATTAATTTTTTTCATATCATTATTTGAGATAGAGAATCCAATAGAGATTTCAGACGGGTAATCATCATGATTTGGAGTAATATTTGTATGGAAGTCTATGCCTCGCCACGGATCTGTGAGATGAGATCATATTCTAATCCTAATATCACTTCTTAACACACCTGGAAAACGCTGAAGCACATAAAATGGTTTGCCATTGTGTTTTCTGAAAGTTTGCAATGGAAACAGGAAGCACATGCGCCTGTCGTCCGTCGAAGGACATCCTCTGCTCTTCGACTCCGTGAAATTAACCACGTCCGCAAGAAGCAGCAGCTCTCTGGGCTGAATCTGCGGCAGGATTTTCCTGCATTTATACCATGCATTGCATGCATCCCGTGCCAATCATGGAACTACAAGTTAACTTGAGGTACCGTACTGCCCCGTACGTAATTCCTACCCAACGCGTACGGCACCAGTGAGGTACGTGTACTCGTGTACCTAATTTCTTAGGGTAGTCCCAACCCAAAAACGATGATATAATTTCTATACTTAGATATTGTATATAGAAATCATATTTTCAATGAGTGATATTTTTAAAATAATTTTTATCCAATTACGCACCATCTCTCATCTAACGCATCTCTTCATATATTGATTTTTGTGTAGATATAGTTTGTCTAAGAAACCTTTTTCTCCCCTCTCTCTGTCTTCTTTAATTACAATGCTACATCATCATCGTTTTACTCAGTTAGCATCATAATTAATGATCATAGAATCATCTAGTTTATAGGTTAGGACTGCTCTTAGTTGGTCTTACGACGAGGGATCCAAATCATCTCCATGTCAACGAGAGTGAAGGGACCGAACCAGTAATCTATATCTATACCTGTCTAATGTTATGGAGTGAAGAATTCTTCGAACTGTCTCTTTTTTTACTTCACATAATGTCCTCACGCCCACCCTGTTACATATAGCACACAAACTCACCACATATGCTCGTACATGTTAGAACAACACACATCCAACAACAGTACAGAGTATGATTCTAAGACGTATTGAAACAGATGATGCGATCATTGAATAAACCTCTTAGCCATAAATTTGTTGTACATTCCGTTGCAAAACATGAACACGGAGGCTGGTAGTAATGAAACGCCATAGTCTGGTTTTTATTTCGTGGTAGTAATTTCATTTGTAGTTTAAAAATATACTTATACATTTCAACTACCATACTTATTGAGACAATTAAGGGAAAATTTGCTACAGGACACTAAAAGTGAAGTTGCACTGCTAGTTGACCCTAAAAGAATTAAATTGACTGTTAAACACTCAGGTACCATACAAATTTATTGGAAGACATCTTGCCCATTGAAATATTTATTTCTGGCTTGGGAGGATCAAGAAAAATGATGAAATGTTAGTTTTTCCCCTGAGCCTTTCTTCTCCTTCCCTTTCCTCCTCCCCTTCTCGTGCTCGAAAGTCACCACCACCACCACCACCACTATCTAGATGCCTCTCCCACCACTGCTCCTTCATGGTTGTTGCCTGCCACCTGCCTCTCCTACTCTCTTAGCACCGCACAAAATCCTCACGTTGCATTGCGCTTTGCCAGATCATGCAAGGCTGCATCGCGCAATCTCCTCTTTGAACCCCTCCCTTGCAGTTTGACAATGATATCTTGCCCCTTCGTAGTTTGATACTCCAATCCCTTTGCCTCTGTGCCCCTTCTATGTCCACATCCCAGCTCCAAACCCACACACTATGTCATCCTCCTGATCTGCATCACTGAAAGGTCCTAATATGGCTAGAGGGGGGGGGGGGTGAATAGCCTATTTAAAATTCTACAAATCAACTAGAGCAATTTGATTAGTAAGACAAATAGCGAAATGTAAACTTGCTCTAGCTCTATGAGGGTTGCAAGCCACCTATTCAATAATTCTAGTTGCAATGATTATTAGACACACAACTTGCTATGATACTACTCACTAAGAGATCTCAATCTTGCTACACTAAAGAGCTCCACTAGATGAACTTAAATAACAAATCAAGCTCTCAATTCTAATTACACTAAAGAGCTTACCACAACTAGTTTGCAAGAATATAAAAGAGTGAGTAGGGTGATTATACCGCCGTGTAGAGGGATGAACCAATCACAATATGAAGATTAAATCAATCACCGAGAGAATGTCAAATGGCAAGAGACAACCAATTTTCTTCCGAGGTTCATGTGCTTGCCAACACGCTACGTCCCCGTTGTGTCGACCAAAACTTGGTGGTTCGGCGGCTAAGAGGTGTTGCACAAACCTCGTCCACACGATTGGACACCACAAGAACCTACCCACAAGTGAGGTAACTCAATGACACGAGCAATCCACTAGAGTTACCTTTCGACGCTCCGCCAGGGAAGGTACAAATCCCCTCACAATCACCGGAAATGGCCACGAACAATCACCAACTCGTGCCAATCCTCCACCGCTACACCAAGCCGTCTAGGTGGTGGCAACCACCAAGAGCAACAAGCGAAATCTGCAGCAAAACACGAATACCAAGTGCCTCTAGATGCAATCACTCAAGCAATGAACTTGGATTCTCTCCCAATCTCACCAAGATGATGAATCAATGATAGAGATGAGTGGGAGGGCTTTGGCTAAGCTCACAAGGTTGCTATGTCAATGCAAATGGCCAAGAGAGCGAGCTTGAGTCGGCCATGGGGCTTAAATAGAAGCCCCCATGAAATAGAGCTATTGGGCTCCTCACTGCACTAAACACGGGCCGACCGGACGCTCCGGTCAGATTGACCGAACGCTGGACCTCAGCGTCCGGTCGTGCGATGTGCGCCACGTGTCATCGGCTTCAAACGCCGATCACCCAATTTCAACGGTCAAGTGATGACTGGACGCGTCAGTTAGAAAGTGACCGGACGCTGGATCTCAGCGTCCGGTCGTTTCCAGTAAGGTTCCAAATGTGACATTTCACGACCGGACGCGTCCAGTCATGCTCGACCGGACTCACCCAGCGTCCGGTCACTCAACGTCTCTTCTGTACGCCCCATGTCAGCGTACGTCAGCACTGACCGGACGTACCCTGCTAGCGTACGATCACTTTTAGCGCCAGCGTCCGGTCGAAGACCGAAACACGCACCCTCTGCTGCCACTGACCAGACGCATCGGTCCAATTGAGACCAACGTCCGGTCACTTTCAGTGACCTCCGTCTTTTCTGTAAAGAGCGCTGGTGAAGTTTCTAACCCTTGCTCAAATGTGCCAACCACCAAGTGTATCACCTTGTGCACATGTGTTAGCATATTTTCACAAAACATTTTCAAGGGTGTTAGCACTCCACTAGATCCTAAATGCATATGCAATGAGTTAGAGCATCTAGTGGCACTTTGATAACCGCATTTCGATACGAGTTTCACCCCTCTTAATAGTACACTATCAATCCTAAATGTGATCACACTCGCTAAGTGTCTTGATCACTAAAACAAAATGGATCCTACAATTTTTTACCTTTGCCTTGAGCCTTTTGTTTTTCTCTTTCTTCTTTTCCAAGTTTAAGCATTTGATCATCACAATGCCATCACCATCTTCATGATCTTCGCCATTGCTTCATCACTTGGAGTAGTGCTACCTATCTCATAATTACTTTGATAAACTAGGTTAGCACTTAGGGTTTCATCAGTTAACCAAAACCAAACTAGAGCTTTCAATCTTCCCCTTTTTGGTAATTGATGACAACCCTTTCACAAAGATATGAATTGAGATTTAATTGAATCCATGTTGCTTGCCTAAGCATATTTACCATGTGTAAAAGAATATGGACAAGTTTCATGAACTCCAAATGGTAGTAATTGCTCCTATAAGGTTAGCACTTAGGGTTTCATCAATTAACCAAAACCAAACTAGAGCTTTCAATCCCTCCCTAAAATTGTTGCCAATGCTGAATCACAACTTTGAATTTAAAGCATCCACAATTTATTACGAAAAGATTTTACTAGCCATGTTCACAAATCCAAGGCAAGGAAGGCCATATTTGAGCTTCTTTTCGTCATTCTTCATGGCAAGGGATCTCCCTAGAAGAGCAGATGGCGATGGCCATCGTCGTTGATCGCTTGCCTTGGTGAGGCTTGGTTGTCACCCATATATGGCTATCACTCGAGATCTACATGCTCCGGTGGTGAGTTTAGAAATGAATAGAAGCCAGTGAGCTCCACCTGCATCCTGAGGGCTTGGGGTAGTGAACCACTGAAAGGTCTTAAATGGCTAGAGGGGGGGGGGGTAAATAGCCTAATAAAAATTTCTACAACAACACTTAAACCAATTGGTTAGACAAATAAGTGGCAAAGCAAATGTTGTGCTAGCCTACTAAAAATACAAGCCACCTATCTACAATTCTAGTTGCTATGATCTTTATATCACACAAAGCCTAAGTCACTACTCTCTAAGTTAGTGAGCTCCCAAAGGCTAACTAAAGAGCCTCACTAACCAAACTAACAAGACACAAGATATCTCTTAAAACTAGTTATACTAAAGAGCTCAGCTACACTAGAATATAAATACAAGAGAGGTAGTGTGTGTTATACCGCCATGGCAAGAGATCAATCACACAATCACAATGAATACCAATGATCTTCTCAGGAGACAAGATAACACAATGATTTTTCTCCGAGGTTCACTTACTTGCCGACAAGCTAGCTCCCATTGTGGTGATTCAAACACTTGAGGTTCACGCGCTAATAGGCATCACACACCTAACCCGCAACCGGGTGCCGTACAACCAACACAAGATGGGGATCACACAAGCCACACGTAATCCACTAGAGTTGCTTTTGGTGCTCTAGTCGGGGAAGGCACAAGAACCCCTCATAAATCACTAGGGAGGTAGCCAAGAACAATCACCAACTCTTGCCACAACTCCTCCGCTGCTCTAAGCCATCTAAGCGTCGGCAAATGCCAAGAATAACAAAAAAACCGCAACAAATCGATCTCCAAGTGCCACCAAATGCAATCATTCAAGCAAATGCACTTTGAATCACTCCCAACTCACATAGGATCCACAACCAAGCAAGAGAGTGGGAGAGGTTTGGCTCAGCTCAAAGGATGCTATCACATGTAAGAATGACCAAGAGAGTGAGCCAAACATACCAAAGTTCTATTTTTTGAGCCCCCGAAAAATTATAGCCATTATGCCCTCATGGGGTCCGGACCATCAACAGTGAAGGTCCGGAGTCCCAGATGTCACCACGTAGTCACCCGTTTAAAATCGCCCATTGGATCCCAACGGTTACAAGAAACCATGCCTATTGGCGTGGATCCGGACGTTCCAGAGAGAAAAATCCTCTCCGCACTGGGTCCGGACCCAGTATCCGAACTCCCTCAAGAGTCCCATGTCTCCCTCTCGTGAACCTACGCTCGCCATGTCACTCCATTGCCTTCACGCGCGCAACACAGTAGAGGCGGACCGGCGCCTCCGGTTCCGACGGTCCCCATGTCATGGGTCCGAAGGCCAACCCCTGCGCCATTCCTCTCCTGTGTGGCAAACCAGACCACAGAACTTGGGTCCGACGGCCGCTCCCACCTAGGTTCGACGCCA
Source organism: Miscanthus floridulus (assembly GCF_019320115.1). Taxonomy (NCBI): domain Eukaryota; kingdom Viridiplantae; phylum Streptophyta; class Magnoliopsida; order Poales; family Poaceae; genus Miscanthus; species Miscanthus floridulus. The sequence goes on along the minus strand of NC_089590.1, from coordinate 36,364,333 downwards.
CAAAACGAAGAGCCCCGCTAAGCTCGCAACGAACCTGCGAATCACCGTCGAACCCACGCCACTTATCTCAGCCCGAAGGGAACCGGGCCATGATCGCCTGACGCAGCAGCGCCCCTTGCTACTTTGCACTTGCCGCTGCCGCTCTCCTATGCACGCGCCTCAAGGATGGACTCACATTGCTCGCAGTCCAAGGCCACGCACTTCCCCTGCCGCTCCTGCAAAGAACTGAAGCCGAGCAGTTGCCGCGGGCCTTCCATCGAACTCGCGCACAAGATAGAAGCTCGCTGCTCTGCTGCCTGTGTCGAGCAGACCCGTAGATGCGCTCTCGCATGAGAGACCAATGCAATGGGCTGATCGAACCCAGTAGGATGCCATTGAACCCGCAAACAGAGCGCTCGCGCCATGCTAAAGTTATCGGACCCAGGTCTGGTCGTAGCCCTCTAGGTCCAAAGCCCCCTGATCAGGCGCTCGCACCAGGCAGCTGGAGGATCGGACTCACCCTTATATAGGGTCTGGTCCTAACCAGTGCAGGGTCTGATCCTCTTCTTCCTCTTCCTTTTCTTTTTTAGCATTTCAACTACGTCACCCTTATTCTAAATTGCCAACAACAAAGTGTCTCATCATAGTACACGTGTGTTAGCATTTTTCTAAGTATTTTTCAAGGGTTAATTACTTAGCACATGTAACACCCAAAAATTTGCTCACCAGTTATGTCTTTTGGATTCAGTTGAGAGGAGCCCATGTGTTCTCCAAGATTGATCTCCGCTCAAGGTATCATCAGCTTAAGATTCAAAACTTGGACATACCCAAGACAACATTCACTACATGGTATGGATTATATGAGTACACCGTTATGTCTTTTGGATTGACCAATGCACCTGCATACTTCATGTATCTGATGAATAAGGTGTTCATGGAATTTCTGGATAAATTTGTGGTGGTATTCATAGATGACATACTAATATTCTCCAAGACTGAAGAAGAACATGCTGAACACATAAGGTTAGTCTTGCAAAAGCTTAGAGGACATAACTTGTATGCTAAGCGGAGCAAGTGTGAGTTTTGGTTGAAGGAAGTCTCTTTTCTGGGTCATGTTGTCTCCAATGGTGGAATAGCAGTGGATCCAGGCAAAGTGCAAGATGTATTGAATTGGAAACCACCAACAACTGTAAGTGAGATTCGAAGCTTTTTGGGATTGGCTGGATACTACAGAAGGTTCATTGAAGGTTTTTCCAAGCTAGCCAAGCCTATGACAGTTCTGTTGGAAAAGAATGCTAAGTATGTATGGTTGGATAAATGCCAGGCAAACTTTGATGAGCTAAAGAAGAGATTGACTACAGCTCCAGTATTAATTCTGCCAGATTTAAGCAAGAACTTCTCTATATATTGTGATGCATCCCGTTTGGGCCTTGGATGTGTGCTTATGCAAGAAGGAAGGGTGGTGGCATATGCATCTAGGCAACTAAGGAAGCATGAGTTGAATTACCCTACTCATGACTTGGAATTGGTAGCTGTGGTTCATGCTTTGAAGATCTGGAGACATTATCTAATTGGACATAAGAGTGATATCTATACTAATCATAAGAGTTTGAAGTATATCTTTACCCAATCAGATCTGAATCTGAGGCAACGTCGTTGGTTGGAATTGATCAAAGACTATGATTTGGAAGTGCATTATCACCCAGGGAAAGGCAAACAGTCAGTAGCTGATGCACTTAGCAGAAAGAGCTATGCCAATGGACTTCAGATGACATCTATGTCAGCTAGAGTTATGTGCTGAAATGGAGTATCTCAATTTGAGTTTTGTCACTAATGCAATGGAATTGGTGATAGAGCCTACTTTGGAACAAGAGATACGCAAAGGTCAATTGGAAGGATGAAAAACTTAAGGAGATAGCAGAGAATGTAGTGGTTGGAAAGGCACCCGGATTTAGAATGGATGAGAATGACACTCTCTGGTTCAGAAAAAGGATATGTGTACCTAAAGTGAAGGCTATCCAGTGATGCAATTCTGCAAGAGGCCCATGAGTCTGCTTATTCTATACATCCTTGGAAGTACCAAGATGTATTTGGATCTCAAGGAGAAGTATTAGTGGTAGTGGTTTGAAGAGAGATGTGGCAGAGTATGTGGCTTTGTGTGACACTTGTCAAAGAGTGAAAGCTGAGCATCAAAGACCTGCAGGGTTGCTACAACCAATGAAGATTCCTAAATGGAAATAGGAAGAAGTTGGTATAGATTTTATCAGTAGGATTGCCCCTACACTCAAAGAGGTTATGATTCAATATGGGTAATAGTGGATCGACTCACCAAGGTTGCCCACTTTTTACCAGTTAAGACTACCCTATACGGGTGCAAGACTAGCTAGAGTTGTACATGGAAAGAATAGTGTGCTTACATGGTGTTCCTAAGAAAATTGTGTCGGATAGAGGCACTCAGTTTACATCGCAATTCTGGCATAAAGTAACATAGGTCTTTGGGGACAAAGTTGAATTTTAGTTCTGCTTACCATCCAGCAAACTGATGGACTGACTGAAAGGATCAACCAGATTTTGGAAGATATGTTGAGAGCTTATGCATTATAGTATGTGATAGTTGGGATAAGAGTCTACCATACGCAGAGTTCTCGTACAACAATAGTTATCAGAAGAGTCTCAAGATGGCACCTTTTGAGGCGTTGTATGGACGTAAATGTAGAATGCCTTTGTTCTGGAATCAGACTAGAGAAACTCAAGTGTTTGGACTCGATGTCCTTAGAGACGCGGAAGAACAAGTGAGAATGATTAGAGACAATTTGAGAGTGGCTCAGTCCCGACAGAAGAGTTACGCTGATACTCACAGAAGAGAGCTAACTTTCGAAGTTGGTGATTATGTGTACTTGAAGGTGTCACCAATGAGAAGTGTGAAAAGATTCAATATGAAGGGAAAGTTAGCACCAAGATATATAGGACCTTTTAAGATCCTAGAGAGACATGGAGAAGTAGCTTATCAGTTGGAACTGCCTGAGAGTTTGTCAGGTGTGCACGACATGTTCCATGTTTCCCAATTGAAAAAGTGTTTGAGGGTACCAGAAGAGCAGATTCCTTTAGAAGAACTTGCTGTCAAGGAAGATTTTACTTATGAAGAGTATCCGATAAAGATCTTAGAAACTGCCGAAAGAGTTACAAGAAGCCGAACTATAAAGATGTGCAAGGTGTAGTGGAATCGATATACAGAGGATGAGGCTACATTGGGAAAGAGAAGAGGATCTGAAGAAAGACTTATCCCCAACTGTTTGAGTAAGCAATCACCCAAATCTCGAGGACGAGATTCATTTTAAAGGGGTAGAATTGTAACACTCAAAAATTTGCACTCTTTCAAAATAGCTAAATTGATTTATTTACGCAATTATGTGTGCATACAAATGTAGGAAAATAATATTTTTTATAAAACTAAAATCAAATATAAGATTAGCTACAAGTGATGCATACATGCTGTTGCATATTATTTTGTGAATGTTTGGTATTGATCAAAGATTTCAAAGAGAATTGAAATTTGAAAATCATTTGAAAAAAATAATAATAAATAAAGGAAATAACCTCCTCTCTCTCAATTCCGGCCTATTGGCCCAGCTCCCTCCCGCTGGCCCATTTCCTCCCCGCGGCCCAGCTCGCGCGAAGCACCCCACTAGCCTAGCTCCACGCCGGCCCAGCACTAGTGGGCAACCGCTGCGCCTCCCCCTTCTGCTCTTCCCTCCGCACTGACAGGCCGGGCCTGCCTGTCGGCGCCGTCCCCTTCCTCCCGCGTGTCCCGCAACCGCCCGCGCGTGCGCCTAGAGCAACCGCCGCCCGCGCCCAATCTTCTCGCGTCGTGGGAGCGCCCCTCCCCGCGCCTGGCCTCTTTAAAATAGAGCCCGCACCCGAGCCACCCCCTGCTGCCTCTCCCCGCTCTGTTTTTGCCTCGCTCACGCCTCGGAGGCAGCAACCGACGCACGACGAAGCACCGAAGGCCGCCGTCCGCCGTGACCCGCCTTCCCCGAGCCGACTCTGACCCTGAATTCCCCGCTATGAGCCTCCCCATGCTCTCCTCTCTCTCCCCGACCTTCTTCTATGGCATTTAGTGGCTTCTAGCACCATAGCCGCATGCGCCGAGGATCTCCGGCCGCCGTCCATGGTGACCGCCGCCACGGCAGCACCCCCCGGCCACCTTTTTGGCCTAGCCATGATCCCCTTCTCCTCCGCTTCTTCCCGGTGCCATCGGATACGTTTTCCATGGACCGTGGCCCCCTAACCATGCTCGCCGGAGTGCTCCACAGCCGCCGGCAATGGAGAACCGCCACGGCTGCACTGTTCCGGCCAGCCCCCCTATTCTCTCTCCTCTGAATAATCCGAGCCCTCCATCGTCTGATCAACGGCTCTGAGTGGCCAATACCCCTTCGTGGGTCAATTTGCTTAAGAGACCCTGTACTTTTCTAAGTCCTAACCCGCAGTCCAACGCGCATTTCCCCGATTACGCATTCCTCATTTTGAAAGCGTAAAGTTTACTGCTTTAGTCTAAAATACGTTTTCAGTATTTATAGAAATGCCATTTGAACTGTTTTGCTTATAAAATCGTCGTTTTAGCTCCGAATTGATCCGTTCAAATTCGTGTTAGCTTCGTAATTACATATTCTACATGTTAGAACCACTGTTAGTTCAAGTTTGGAACTTTTTAATTTCATGGTTAGATTTAATTAAATATATTGCTATAGGAAATCCCTGTTTAAATCATAACTTTCGCATTTTAGCTCCGTTTTTCGTAAACTTCGCGTTGACGTGATCATAGCGAGACGTAGATTATTTTCACAAACATTTTATCTTGTTTTCTATACTATTGGTAGTACTGTTCTAATGATAGGAATGTTTGCTTTGCATGAATGCTTTTGGAATGTTGTATGTTACCGTGTTGGTCGCAGTTCAGACAGGTGAGGAGAATGTTGGAGACCAAGAATTCTTCGACGACCAGCAGGACCAGCAAGAGTTTGTGAACCAAGGCAAGTATAGCATGGGCCTACCTTGATGTCCTATTTCACTTTAATCAATTACTCATGTGCATGTGTCTAATTTTGATAACCCTAAGGACATTCTAGACATTTGATGACTTGTTCCCTTGACTCCTATGGGGTAATTGCATATGGGTAGATTGCTAGTGCTCTAACTGAACATGATCTACATGATGATGAATGATTCTATAGGAACTAAAAGTATAACATGAATTATAACAACTGTTCCATAGGGCGAAGGTGCAAATGACTTTTGATCATGTTGCTCCTGGCCCTCCATAAGGACTTATCTATCAGCAAAAGCTAGGGACTGACAGTGCAACTAGGAGAGTCATATGGCTCTGACTTTAGCTTCAGTAATAGGACCTTTTCTAGCTAGTTAGAGGTTACCTTTTTGGTGCAAATGGGGGTTGCCACGTTGGGTATAGGGCTGCCTTTGTTCCTATGAGTATAGCCACAATGGATATGTGCCATAGGAAAGGGGGGTTCCTATATCTGCCTGCCTAAGGAAACCTAGCGGCCCTAACTTGTTAGAGAAACCTATGAAATGGCTTCATAGTGTACCCTGCCCGCTCACCTTGGCAGTGACATGGGAGTAATTAACCCGGGCATATGGGAATCACGACTTGCGGTGAATGTGCACCACCTCTGCAGAGGGTAACAAACTATTATAACAGTCGTGCTCACGGTCACGAGCGGCCTGGAAAACTCACAGAATAACTGGCTACTTGTTATTGATCATTTAAGTTGTTCTATGATGATATATGGTACACTTGACGCTGATATATGTTCTTATGGGATTAAATGGGAGCTTAAGCATAATTTGATAATATCTGATAATAAAAGCTTGTCGTACTAAAAATGCTAACTACTAGTAAACCAGTGTCAACCTTTTGAGCTTCAAAACCCCATGTTAACTTGTTAAGTATGGGATGTACTTACGCTTGTTTATTTTCTTTATTTGGATAAAAATCTCGGATGGGTAACAGATGACAACGGGTATGAGGAATTCCTAGAGGATTTTTAGGCCTGTGGTCAACCAGTTGACCTTTCCTATGATGAAGCCCCCGAGAGAGTTATCTTTTTATATTCCACTGTGTGATGTAAGACTATGTTATATTATGAATTTGATGTAAGAGACACCGTGATGATACTTTATGTAATTTGTCAGCTTGTGTGTGTGATTGATCCCTGGGACACACATGAGTTTTGTGCATTCAATTTTATCCTTAAAATTGGGTGTGATAGCACACTAGGTCCTAATGCATATGCATGAATCACTTCACCTAGTCGCACTTGATAACCGCTTTAACCGAGATTCTTCCCTCTTGATAGTAACGGCTATCTATCCTAAATCCATTCACACCCAAGTAGGTGTCTTGAGTGGCAAAACAAAATGGCTCTATCAAATATACCTTTGCCTTGAGCCAATTTTGTTTTCTCTTTCTTATTTTCCAAGTCTAGAGCTTAATCACCATCATCCCATGTCCACCAACATCACCATGGACTTCATCTTGCTCCACCACTTGGATTGAATCATCCTATCTAGTCACACACTTAGATGCAAGGATTAGTCCAAATAGGTTTCATCAATTATCCAAAACCAAACTAGGGCTTTCAATCTCCCCTTTTTGGTAATTGATGACAACCTCTACAAAGATATGAAATAAAATCAATTTTGAATCCATGTTGCTTACCCAAGCATTTTTACCATATGTAAAGGATTTGGACAAGTTTCATGAACCCGAATTTATAGCATTTGCTCCCCCTACATATTTGCTAAGAGTTTGGATTGAAAGCTTGCACATATACATAGATAGGAAATGTGGGAAAGCAATATCTACCAAATAATGCTAAGGTATAAGAGATGGACCTTAGAAGCATGAGACCAATCGGAGCGCACCAATATACCATCCTTAGCACCATTGCTAGTCAGATACTTCTTGCAAAACACAAACACTAGATACCTCGTGAGATCAACATTATAAGCAAGGTTCTAGTACCACTTGTGAAAATAAATGCAAGTCACACCTAACTATCATCCTATGCATACTAGTTTTTCATTTCATCATTCAAACCTACAACTAGCATACACCACACAAGCATGTATTTTGAATTTAAACTTGACAAATGCAAGCAAGCATATGTGAATTCACATTCAAATGCATCATTCAAGTTCATGAGCTTGTTCCCCCTACTTGTGTGCTCAAATTTTAATTGATCCCTTTCATTTGTCATATCTCTCCCCCTATGTTAAAGTTCAACCCTTTTATCTTTGTTTCTCTCCAAACCTTATGTTTGTACATTACTTCTCCCCCTTTGTCATCAATGACCACAAAGGTTTAATTTTAGATAGGTTTAGATTAGCAAAGTCAAACAATGAGGTGAGGATAATTTTCTCAAATTTGGTTTAATATAGAACACTTGCCAAAGATATTTGATATAGCTCTATAGAGAGAGCAGGCCTTAAAGTTATACCTTTTGATTTTGATATAGCTCTGTAGAGAGAGCAGGCCTTAAAGTTATACAATCTATATCTATACCTGTCTAATGTTATGGAGTGAAGAATTCTTCGAACGTCTCTTTTTTTACTTCACATAATGTCCTCACGCCCACCCTGTTACATATAGCACACAAACTCACCACATATGCTCGTACATGTTAGAACAACACACATCCAACAACAGTACAGAGTATGATTCTAAGACGTATTGAAACAAGATGATGCGATCATTGAATAAACCTCTTAGCCATAAATTTGTTGTACATTCCGTTGCAAAACATGAACACGGAGGCTGGTAGTAATGAAACGCCATAGTCTGGTTTTTATTTCGTGGTAGTAATTTCAGTTGTAGTTTAAAAATATACTTATACATTTCAACTACCATACTTATTGAGACAATTAAGGGAAAATTTGCTACAGGACACTAAAAGTGAAGTTGCACTGCTAGTTGACCCTAAAAGAATTAAATTGACTGTTAAACACTCAGGTACCATACAAATTTATTGGAAGACATCTTGCCCATTGAAATATTTATTTCTGGCTTGGGAGGATCAAGAAAAATGATGAAATGTTAGTTTTTCCCCTGAGCCTTTCTTCTCCTTCCCTTTCCTCCTCCCCTTCTCGTGCTCGAAAGTCACCACCACCACCACCACCACTATCTAGATGCCTCTCCCACCACTGCTCCTTCATGGTTGTTGCCTGCCACTGCCTCTCCTACTCTCTTAGCACCGCACAAAATCCTCACGTTGCATTGCGCTTTGCCAGATCATGCAAGGCTGCATCGCGCAATCTCCTCTTTGAACCCCTCCCTTGCAGTTTGACAATGATATCTTGCCCCTTCGTAGTTTGATACTCCAATCCCTTTGCCTCTGTGCCCCTTCTATGTCCACATCCCAGCTCCAAACCCACACACTATGTCATCCTCCTGATCTGCATCACTGAAAGGTCCTAATATGGCTAGAGGGGGGGGGGGGGTGAATAGCCTATTTAAAATTCTACAAATCAACTAGAGCAATTTGATTAGTAAGACAAATAGCGAAATGTAAACTTGCTCTAGCTCTATGAGGGTTGCAAGCCACCTATTCAATAATTCTAGTTGCAATGATTATTAGACACACAACTTGCTATGATACTACTCACTAAGAGATCTCAATCTTGCTACACTAAAGAGCTCCACTAGATGAACTTAAATAACAAATCAAGCTCTCAATTCTAATTACACTAAAGAGCTTACCACAACTAGTTTGCAAGAATATAAAAGAGTGAGTAGGGTGATTATACCGCCGTGTAGAGGGATGAACCAATCACAATATGAAGATTAAATCAATCACCGAGAGAATGTCAAATGGCAAGAGACAACCAATTTTCTTCCGAGGTTCATGTGCTTGCCAACACGCTACGTCCCCGTTGTGTCGACCAAAACTTGGTGGTTCGGCGGCTAAGAGGTGTTGCACAAACCTCGTCCACACGATTGGACACCACAAGAACCTACCCACAAGTGAGGTAACTCAATGACACGAGCAATCCACTAGAGTTACCTTTCGACGCTCCGCCAGGGAAGGTACAAATCCCCTCACAATCACCGGAAATGGCCACGAACAATCACCAACTCGTGCCAATCCTCCACCGCTACACCAAGCCGTCTAGGTGGTGGCAACCACCAAGAGCAACAAGCGAAATCTGCAGCAAAACACGAATACCAAGTGCCTCTAGATGCAATCACTCAAGCAATGAACTTGGATTCTCTCCCAATCTCACCAAGATGATGAATCAATGATAGAGATGAGTGGGAGGGCTTTGGCTAAGCTCACAAGGTTGCTATGTCAATGCAAATGGCCAAGAGAGCGAGCTTGAGTCGGCCATGGGGCTTAAATAGAAGCCCCCATGAAATAGAGCTATTGGGCTCCTCACTGCACTAAACACGGGCCGACCGGACGCTCCGGTCAGATTGACCGAACGCTGGACCTCAGCGTCCGGTCGTGCGATGTGCGCCACGTGTCATCGGCTTCAAACGCCGATCACCCAATTTCAACGGTCAAGTGATGACTGACGCGTCAGTTAGAAAGTGACCGGACGCTGGATCTCAGCGTCCGGTCGTTTCCAGTAAGGTTCCAAATGTGACATTTCACGACCGGACGCGTCCAGTCATGCTCGACCGGACTCACCCAGCGTCCGGTCACTCAACGTCTCTTCTGTACGCCCCATGTCAGCGTACGTCAGCACTGACCGGACGTACCCTGCTAGCGTACGATCACTTTTAGCGCCAGCGTCCGGTCGAAGACCGAAACACGCACCCTCTGCTGCCACTGACCAGACGCATCGGTCCAATTGAGACCAACGTCCGGTCACTTTCAGTGACCTCCGTCTTTTCTGTAAAGAGCGCTGGTGAAGTTTCTAACCCTTGCTCAAATGTGCCAACCACCAAGTGTATCACCTTGTGCACATGTGTTAGCATATTTTCACAAAACATTTTCGAGGGTATTAGCACTCCACTAGATCCTAAATGCATATGCAATGAGTTAGAGCATCTAGTGGCACTTTGATAACCGCATTTCGATACGAGTTTCACCCCTCTTAATAGTACGACTATCAATCCTAAATGTGATCACACTCGCTAAGTGTCTTGATCACTAAAACAAAATGGATCCTACAATTTTTTTACCTTTGCCTTGAGCCTTTGTTTTTCTCTTTCTTCTTTTCCAAGTTTAAGCATTTGATCATCACAATGCCATCACCATCTTCATGATCTTCGCCATTGCTTCATCACTTGGAGTAGTGCTACCTATCTCATAATTACTTTGATAAACTAGGTTAGCACTTAGGGTTTCATCAGTTAACCAAAACCAAACTAGAGCTTTCAATCTTCCCCTTTTTGGTAATTGATGACAACCCTTTCACAAAGATATGAATTGAGATTTAATTGAATCCATGTTGCTTGCCTAAGCATATTTACCATGTGTAAAAGAATATGGACAAGTTTCATGAACTCCAAATGGTAGTAATTGCTCCTATAAGGTTAGCACTTAGGGTTTCATCAATTAACCAAAACCAAACTAGAGCTTTCAATCCCTCCCTAAAATTGTTGCCAATGCTGAATCACAACTTTGAATTTAAAGCATCCACAATTTATTACGAAAAGATTTTACTAGCCATGTTCACAAATCCAAGGCAAGGAAGGCCATATTTGAGCTTCTTTTCGTCATTCTTCATGGCAAGGGATCTCCCTAGAAGAGCAGATGGCGATGGCCATCGTCGTTGATCGCTTGCCTTGGTGAGGCTTGGTTGTCACCCATATATGGCTATCACTCGAGATCTACATGCTCCGGTGGTGAGTTTAGAAATGAATAGAAGCCAGTGAGCTCCACCTGCATCCTGAGGGCTTGGGGTAGTGAACCACTGAAAGGTCTTAAATGGCTAGAGGGGGGGGGGGGTAAATAGCCTAATAAAAATTTCTACAACAACACTTAAACCAATTGGTTAGACAAATAAGTGGCAAAGCAAATGTTGTGCTAGCCTACTAAAAATACAAGCCACCTATCTACAATTCTAGTTGCTATGATCTTTATATCACACAAAGCCTAAGTCACTACTCTCTAAGTTAGTGAGCTCCCAAAGGCTAACTAAAGAGCCTCACTAACCAAACTAACAAGACACAAGATATCTCTTAAAACTAGTTATACTAAAGAGCTCAGCTACACTAGAATATAAATACAAGAGAGGTAGTGTGTGTTATACCGCCATGGCAAGAGATCAATCACACAATCACAATGAATACCAATGATCTTCTCAGAGACAAGATAACACAATGATTTTTCTCCAAGGTTCACTTACTTGCCGACAAGCTAGCTCCCATTGTGGTGATTCAAACACTTGAAGGTTCACGCGCTAATAGGCATCACACGCCTAACCCGCAACCGGGTGCTGCACAACCAACACAAGATGGGGATCACACAAGCCACACGTAATCCACTAGAGTTGCTTTTGGTGCTCTGTCGGGGAAGGCACAAGAACCCCTCATAAATCACTAGGAGGTAGCCAAGAATAATCACCAACTCTTGCCACAACTCCTCCACTGCTCTAAGCCATCTAAGCGTCGGCAAATGCCAAGAATAACAAAAAAAACCGCAACAAATCGATCTCCAAGTGCCACCAAATGCAATCATTCAAGCAAATGCACTTTGAATCACTCCCAACTCACATAGGATTCACAACCAAGCAAGAGAGTGGGAGAGGTTTGGCTCAGCTCAAAGGATGCTATCACATGTAAGAATGACCAAGAGAGTGAGCCAAACATACCAAAGTTCTATTTTTTGAGCCCCCAAAAAATTATAGCCATTATGCCCTCATGGGGTCCGGACCATCAACAGTGAAGGTCCGGAGTCCCAGATGTCACCACGTATCACCCGTTTAAAATCGCCCATTGGATCCCAACGGTTACAAGAAACCATGCCTATTGGCGTGGATCCGGACGTTCCAGAGAGAAAAATCCTCTCCGCACTGGGTCCGGACCCAGTATCCGAACTCCCTCAAGAGTCCCATGTCTCCCTCTCGTGAACCTACGCTCGCCATGTCACTCCATTGCCTTCACGCGCGCAACACAGTAGAGGCGGACCGGCGCCTCCGGTTCCGACGGTCCCCATGTCATGGGTCCGAAGGCCAACCCCTGCGCCATTCCTCTCCTGTGTGGCAAACCAGACCACAGAACTTGGGTCCGACGGCCGCTCCCACCTAGGTTCGACGCCACAAAACGAAGAGCCCCGCTAAGCTCGCAACGAACCTGCGAATCACCGTCGAACCCACGCCACTTATCTCAGCCCGAAGGGAACCGGGCCATGATCGCCTGACGCAGCGCGCCCCTTGCTACTTTGCACTTGCCGCTGCCGCTCTCCTATGCACGCGCCTCAAGGATGGACTCACATTGCTCGCAGTCCAAGGCCACGCACTTCCCCTGCCGCTCCTGCAAAGAACTGAAGCCGAGCAGTTGCCGCGGGCCTTCCATCGAACTCGCGCACAAGATAGAAGCTCGCTGCTCTGCTGCCTGTGTCGAGCAGACCCGTAGATGCGCTCTCGCATGAGAGACCAATGCAATGGGCTGATCGAACCCAGTAGGATGCCATTGAACCCGCAAACAGAGCGCTCGCGCCATGCTAAAGTTATCGGACCCAGGTCTGGTCGTAGCCCTCTAGGTCCAAAGCCCCCTGATCAGGCGCTCGCACCAGGCAGCTGGAGGATCGGACTCACCCTTATATAGGGTCTGGTCCTAACCAGTGCAGGGTCTGATCCTCTTCTTCCTCTTCCTTTTCTTTTTTAGCATTTCAACTACGTCACCCTTATTCTAAATTGCCAACAACAAAGTGTCTCATCATAGTACACGTGTGTTAGCATTTTTCTAAGTATTTTTCAAGGGTTAATTACTTAGCACATGTAACACCCAAAAATTTGCTCACCATTATGTCTTTTGGATCAGTTGAGAGGAGCCCATGTGTTCTCCAAGATTGATCTTCGCTTAGGGTATCATCAGCTTAAGATTCGAAACTCGGACATACCCAAGACAACATTCACTACACGGTATGGATTATATGAGTACACCGTTATGTCTTTTGGATTGACCAATGCACCTGCATACTTCATGTATCTGATGAATAAGGTGTTCATGGAATTTCTGGATAAATTTGTGGGGGTATTCATAGATGACATACTAATATTCTCCAAGACTGAAGAAGAACATGCTGAACACATAAGGTTAGTCTTGCAAAAGCTTAGAGGACATAAGTTGTACGCTAAGCGGAGCAAGTGTGAGTTTTGGTTGAAGGAAGTCTCTTTTCTAGGTCATGTTGTCTCCAATGGTGGAATAGTAGTGGATCCAGGCAAAGTGCAAGATGTATTGAATTGGAAACCACCAACAACTATAAGTGAGATTCGAAGCTTTTTGGGATTGGCTGGATACTACAGAAGGTTCATTGAAGGTTTTTCCAAGCTAGCCAAGCCTATGACAGCTCTGTTGGAAAAGAATGCTAAGTATGTATGGTCGGATAAATGCCAGGCAAACTTTGATGAGCTAAAGAAGAGATTGACTATAGCTCTAGTATTAATTCTGCCAGATTTAAGCAAGAACTTCTCTATATATTGTGATGCATCCCGTTTGGGCCTTGGATGTGTGCTTATGCAAGAAGGAAGGGTGGTGGCATATGCATCTAGGCAACTAAGGAAACATGAGTTGAATTACCCTACTCATGACTTAGAATTGGCAGCTGTGGTTCATGCTTTGAAGATCTGGAGACATTATCTAATTGGACATAAGAGTGATATCTATACTGATCATAAGAGTTTGAAGTATATCTTTACCCAATCAGATCTTAATCTAAGGCAACGTCGTTGGTTGGAATTGATCAAAGACTATGATTTGGAAGTGCATTATCACCCAGGAAAGCCAAACGTCGTAGCTGATGCACTTAGCAGAAAGAGCTATGCCAATGGACTTTAGATGACATCTATGTCAGTAGAGTTGTGTGCTGAAATGGAGTATCTCAATTTGAGTTTTGTCACTAATGCAATGGAATTGGTGATAGAGCCTACTTTGGAACAAGAGATACGCAAAGGTCAATTGAAGGATGAAAAACTTAAGGAGATAGCAGAGAATGTAGTGGTTGGAAAGGCACCCGGATTTAGAATGGATGAGAATGACACTCTCTGGTTTGAAAAAAGGATATGTACCTAAAGTGAAGGCTATCCATGATGCAATTCTGCAAGAGGCCCATGAGTCTGCTTATTCTATACATCCTGGAAGTACCAAGATGTATTTGGATCTCAAGGAGAAGTATTAGTGGTGTGGTTTGAAGAGAGATGTGGCAGAGTATGTGGCTTTGTGTGACACTTGTCAAAGAGTGAAAGCTGAGCATCAAAGACCTGCAGGGTTGCTACAACCAATGAAGATTCCTAAATGGAAATAGGAAGAAGTTGGTATAGATTTTATCGTAGGATTGCCCTACACTCAAAGAGGTTATGATTCAATATGGGTAATAGTGGATCGACTCACCAAGGTTGCCCACTTTTTACCAGTTAAGACTACCCATACGGGTGCAAGACTAGTAGAGTTGTACATGGAAAGAATAGTGTGCTTACATGGTGTTCCTAAGAAAATTGTGTCGGATAGAGGCACTCAGTTTACATCGCAATTCTGGCATAAAGAACATAGGTCTTTGGGGACAAAGTTGAATTTTAGTTCTGCTTACCATCCACAAACTGATGGATAGACTGAAAGGATCAACCAGATTTTGGAAGATATGTTGAGAGCTTATGCATTACAGTATGTGATAGTTGGGATAAGAGTCTGCCATACGCAGAGTTCTCGTACAACAACAGTTATCAGAAGAGTCTCAAGATGGCACCTTTTGAGGCGTTGTATGGACGTAAATGTAGAATGCCTTTGTTCTGGAATCAGACTGGAGAAACTCAAGTGTTTGGACTCGATGTCCTTAGAGACGCGGAAGAACAAGTGAGAATGATTAGAGACAATTTGAGAGGGGCTCAGTCTCGACAGAACAGTTACGCTGATATTCGTAGAAGAGAGCTGACTTTCGAAGTTGGTGATTATGTGTACTTGAAGGTGTCACCAATGAGAAGTGTGAAAAGATTCAATATGAAGGGAAAGTTAGCACCAAGATATATAGGACCTTTTAAGATCCTAGAGAGATGTGGAGAAGTAGCTTATCAGTTGGAACTGCCTGAGAGTTTGTCAGGTGTGCACGACATGTTCCATGTTTCCCAATTGAAAAAGTGTTTGAGGGTACCAGAAGAGCAGATTCCTTTAGAAGAACTTGCTGTCAAGGAAGATCTTACTTATGAAGAGTATCCGATAAAGATCTTGGAAACTGCGGAAAGAGTTACAAGAAGCCGAACTATAAAGATGTGCAAGGTGCAGTGGAATCGATATACAGAGGATGAGGCACATGGGAAAGAGAAGAGGATCTGAGAAAGACTTATCCCCAACTGTTTGAGTAAGCAATCACCCAAATCTCGAGGACGAGATTCATTTTAAAGGGGTAGAATTGTAACACTCAAAAATTTGCACTCTTTCAAAATAGCTAAATTGATTTATTTACGCAATTATGTGTGCATACAAATGTAGGAAAATAATATTTTTTATAAAACTAAAATCAAATATAAGATTAGCTACAAGTGATGCATACATGCTGTTGCATATTATTTTGTGAATGTTTGGTATTGATCAAAGATTTCAAAGAGAATTGAAATTTGAAAATCATTTGAAAAAAATAATAATAAATAAAGGAAATAACCTCCTCTCTCTCAATTCCGGCCTATTGGCCCAGCTCCCTCCCGCTGGCCCATTTCCTCCCCGCGGCCCAGCTCGCGCGAAGCACCCCACTAGCCTAGCTCCACGCCGGCCCAGCACTAGTGGGCAACCGCTGCGCCTCCCCCTTCTGCTCTTCCCTCCGCACTGACAGGCCGGGCCTGCCTGTCGGCGCCGTCCCCTTCCTCCCGCGTGTCCCGCAACCGCCCGCGCGTGCGCCTAGAGCAACCGCCGCCCGCGCCCAATCTTCTCGCGTCGTGGGAGCGCCCCTCCCCGCGCCTGGCCTCTTTAAAATAGAGCCCGCACCCGAGCCACCCCCTGCTGCCTCTCCCCGCTCTGTTTTTGCCTCGCTCACGCCTCGGAGGCAGCAACCGACGCACGACGAAGCACCGAAGGCCGCCGTCCGCCGTGACCCGCCTTCCCCGAGCCGACTCTGACCCTGAATTCCCCGCTATGAGCCTCCCCATGCTCTCCTCTCTCTCCCCGACCTTCTTCTATGGCATTTAGTGGCTTCTAGCACCATAGCCGCATGCGCCGAGGATCTCCGGCCGCCGTCCATGGTGACCGCCGCCACGGCAGCACCCCCCGGCCACCTTTTTGGCCTAGCCATGATCCCCTTCTCCTCCGCTTCTTCCCGGTGCCATCGGATACGTTTTCCATGGACCGTGGCCCCCTAACCGTGCTCGCCGGAGTGCTCCACGCCGCCGGCAATGGAGAACCGCCACGGCTGCACTGTTCCGGCCAGCCCCCCTATTCTCTCTCCTCTGAATAATCCGAGCCCTCCATCGTCTGATCAATGGCTCTG
The DNA here is from genome assembly GCF_019320115.1 of Miscanthus floridulus. Lineage (NCBI taxonomy): Eukaryota > Viridiplantae > Streptophyta > Magnoliopsida > Poales > Poaceae > Miscanthus > Miscanthus floridulus. Next base: position 36,347,696 of record NC_089590.1, on the reverse strand, counting down.
AGTGGCCAATACCCCTTCGTGGGTCAATTTGCTTAAGAGACCCTGTACTTTTCTAAGTCCTAACCCGCAGTCCAACGCGCATTTCCCCGATTACGCATTCTCGTTTTGAAAGCGTAAAGTTTACTGCTTTAGTCTAAAATACGTTTTCAGTATTTACAGAAATGCCATTTGAACTGTTTTGCTTATAAAATCGTCGTTTTAGCTCCGAATTGATCCGTTCAAATCGTGTTAGCTTCGTAATTACATAATCTACATGTTAGAACCACTGTTAGTCAAGTTTGGAACTTTTTAATTTCATGGTTAGATTTAATTAAATATATTGCTATAGGAAATCCCGTTTAAATCATAACTTTCGCATTTTAGCTCCGTTTTTCGTGAACTTCGCGTTGACGTGATCGTAGCGAGACGTAGATTATTTTCACAAACATTTTATCTTGTTTTCTATACTATTGGTATACTGTTCTAATGATAGGAATGTTTGCTTTGCATGAATGCTTTTGGAATGTTGTATGTTGCCGTGTTGGTCGCGTTCAGACGGTGAGGAGAACGTTGGAGACCAAGAATTCTTCGACGACCAGCAGGACCAGCAAGAGTTTGTGAACCAAGGCAAGTATAGCATGGGCCTACCTTGATGTCCTATTTCACTTTAATCAATTACTCATGTGCATGTGTCTAATTTTGATAACCCTAAGGACATTCTAGACATTTGATGACTTGTTCCCTTGACTCCTATGGGGTAATTGCATATGGGTAGATTGCTAGTGCTCTAACTGAACATGATCTACATGATGATGAATGATTCTATGGAACTAAAAGTATAACATGAATTATAACAACTGTTCCATAGGGCGAAGGTGCAAATGACTTTTGATCATGTTGCTCCTGGCCCTCCATAAGGACTTATCTGTCAGCAAAAGCTGGGACTGACAGTGCAACTAGGAGAGTCATATGGCTCTAACTTTAGCTCAGTAATAGGACCTTTTCTAGCTAGTTAGAGGTTACCTTTTTGGTGCAAATGGGGGTTGCCACGTTGGGTATAGGGCTGCCTTTGTTCCTATGAGTATAGCCACAATGGATATGTGCCATAGGAAAGGGGGGTTCCTATATCTGCCTGCTAAGAAAACCTAGCGGCCCTAACTTGTTAGAGAAACCTATGAAATGGCTTCATAGTGTACCCTGCCCGCTCACCTTGGCAGTGACATGGGAGTAATTAACCCGGGCATATGGGAATCACGACTTGCGGTGAATGTGCACCACCTCTGCAGAGGGTAACAAACTATTATAACAGTCGTGCTCACGGTCACGAGCGGCCTGGAAAACTCACAGAATAACTGGCTACTTGTTATTGATCATTTAAGTTGTTCTATGATGATATATGGTACACTTGACGCTGATATATGTTCTTATGGGATTAAATGGGAGCTTAAGCATAATTTGATAATATCTGATAATAAAAGCTTGTCGTACTAAAAATGCTAACTACTAGTAAACCAGTGTCAACCTTTTGAGCTTCAAAACCCCATGTTAACTTGTTAAGTATGGGATGTACTTACGCTTGTTTATTTTCTTTATTTGGATAAAAATCTCGGATGGGTAACAGATGACAACGGGTATGAGGAATTCCTAGAGGATTTTTAGGCCTGTGGTCAACCAGTTGACCTTTCCTATGATGAAGCCCCCGAGAGAGTTATCTTTTTATATTCCACTGTGTGATGTAAGACTATGTTATATTATGAATTTGATGTAAGAGACACCATGATGATACTTTATGTAATTTGTTAGCTTGTGTGTGTGATTGATCCCTGGGCACACATGAGTTTTGTGCATTCAATTTTATCCTTAAAATTGGGTGTGACAACACACTAGGTCCTAATGCATATGCATGAATCACTTCACCTAGTGGCACTTGATAACCGCTTTAACCAAGATTCTTCCCTCTTGATAGTATGGCTATCTATCCTAAATCCATTCACACCCAGTAGGTGTCTTGAGTGGCAAAACAAAATGGCTCTATCAAATATACCTTTGCCTTGAGCCAATTTTGTTTTCTCTTTCTTATTTTCCAAGTCTAGAGCTTAATCACCATCATCCCATGTCCACCAACATCACCATGGACTTCATCTTGCTCCACCACTTGGATTGAATCATCCTATCTAGTCACACACTTAGATGCAAGGATTAGTCCAAATAGGTTTCATCAATTATCCAAAACCAAACTAGGGCTTTCAATCTCCCCTTTTTGGCAATTGATGACAACCTCTACAAAGATATGAAATAAAATCAATTTTGAATCCATGTTGCTTACCCAAGCATTTTTACCATATGTAAAGGATTTGGACAAGTTTCGTGAACCCGAATTTATAGCATTTGCTCCCCCTACATATTTGCTAAGAGTTTGGATTGAAAGCTTGCACATATACATATATAGGAAATGTGGGAAAGCAATATCTACCAAATAATGCTAAGGTATAAGAGATGGACCTTTGAAGCATGAGACCAATCGGAGTGTACCAATATACCATCCTTAGCACCATTGCTAGTTAGATACTTCTTGCAAAACACGAACACTAGATACCTCGTGAGATCAACATTATAAGCAAGGTTCTAGTACCACTTGTGAAAATAAATGCAAGTCACATCTAACTATCATCCTATGCATACTAGTTTTTCATTTCGTCATTCAAACCTACAACTAGCATACACCACACAAGCATTTATTTTGAATTTAAACTTGACAAATGCAAGCAAGCATATGTGAATTCACATTCAAATGCATCATTCAAGTTCATGAGCTTGTTCCCCCTACTTGTGTGCTCAAATTTTAATTGATCCCTTTCATTTGTCATATCTCTCCCCCTATGTTAAAGTTCAACCCTTTTATCTTTGTTTCTCTCCAAACCTTATGTTTGTACATTACTTCTCCCCCTTTGTCATCAATGACCACAAAGGTTTAATTTTAGATAGGTTTAGATTAGCAAAGTCAAACAATGAGGTGAGGATAATTTTCTCAAATTTGGTTTAATATAGAACACTTGCCAAAGATATTTGATATAGCTCTATAGAGAGAGCAGGCCTTAAAGTTATACCTTTTGATTTTGATATAGCTCTGTAGAGAGAGCAGGCCTTAAAGTTATACCTGCGCAGCCATTTGGTGAAATAATCATTTCGGACTCTACACTACCTCATAAAAGAAACCGTTGTAAGTTTGGAAAAACTCTAGCTCGCAGCGTGGGTTTTGTATTCCCGTGTGCTGAAAAGCTTGCATGGCTGAAAGGCTGAAACACCGACTGCCGGAGTGTATAAAGGCGATGAACAGGTATGTCATTCATCTTGCTTGTTGAATGTGGTAACTTAGTATCAGTCTCTTGAAAGCTATTCCCCTACCATAATAGGTGATGTTTTAGCATAGGATTCAAGGAGTAAAAGGTTGGTAGTGCACAAGAAATAAGGAGAGAGAGAGAGAAAAGATATCGTGGGCAAAGAGAAATGTGCATTGAAAAGTGAGAATAATAGGGATGAAAATGAAAATGGGTATCCAATACATTCCTATATCAGAAATGATCCAAAGTCCGACTCCCGGAAGCGGCCCCAAACAAAAAATAAAATAAAATCCCTCAATCCCTTCTTATCCGTTTGCCCGCCCCCAACTCTTTTGTGCTTATCCGCTAGGCCCCGAAGTAGCGTGGCTACTCATTGTCCGCGGCCTTGCCACGCGCGCTCATCCGCTATTGTGCCATGTACCACCGCCTTGCACCCCATCCTCGGCCGCGCTGCGCGCCCGTCTCAGACACCTATGCTGCCTGCTCCCTCGCTGTGTGTTCGCTGTCTGTCTCCCATTGTTGTCGTGCATGCCGCTGACCCCACCATGGCTGCTGGGGCGCATGTGCCGTGGTGCCTCAAGTCTTCCAGGATCGTGCCAAGGGACCCACGAGCGTGGGCGGTGCTGGTGGTGCTCGTGCATCGCGGCTCACCGCCAAGCTCTGACCTCGATGGCCGGAATCAACTAGCCTGACATTTCCCCTATATTGCATAGGTATGTTTTAAGTGTTTCAGGCGTTTCAGATATATGTTACAATTATTTCATCTTGATGTTGCAAAAATAGATCGAGGGATATTGTACATGTTGCATATGTTGAATGTTTTCAAGCAAGCGTTTATTCAAAATGTTTCATCTATTTTGAGACGTATGTTGCAATCGTATTTTATCTGAATGTTGCACATGTTGCAACAGTATGTTTCCAAATATTTTAGTTGTTTTAGTCTTATGTTGCAACAAGTGGTTTAATATTGCAAGTTGCAAGTGTTTTATTTTGGATGTTTCACGGTGTTTCACACACATATTGCAAAAGCATGTGTCCAAATGTTTCATTTGTTTTCAGTCTTATGTTGCATTCATGTTGCAAGTGTTTTATGTTGTTCGGCTGGTGGTGAGCCAGGGGCTGGCGGACAGGGCACGCGGCGCGCCGGGGCCAGTGGATAGGGGTGTTACGGACTGGGCAAGCTGGGGCATGCTCGTCCTAAGCTGCTCATCCCATCTCTTGAGTGTCGCCCACGTAGAGAAAGAGGAGGGGATCGGGTGCTGTCACAACCAATTTTAAGGATAAAATTGAATGCACTAACTCGTGTGTGCCCAGGGATCAATCACACACACAAGCTGACAAATTACAGAAAGTATCATCATGGTGTCTCTTACATCACAAATAATAACATTAAGTAGTCTTACACAACACAGTGGAATAGTAAAGGATAACACTCTCGTGGAACACCATCACAGGGAAAGTCAACTAGTTGACCACAAGCCTAAAAATCCTCAGGGAAAACCTCATACCCGTTGTCATCTGTTACCCATCCGGGATTTTCATCCAAATAAAGAAAATAAACAAGTGTAAGTACATTTCGTACTTAGCAAGCTAACATGGGGTTATGAAGCTCAAAAAGGATTGACTCTGGTTTACTGCAGTTAGCATTTTTAGTAGGTCAAGCTTTTATCATCAGATATTATCAAGTTTTTCTTAAGCTCCCATTTAATCCCATAAGAACATATATCAGTGTAAAGTGTATCATAGATCATCATAGAACATCTTAATAGATTATCATCAAGTATTCAGTTATTCTGTGAGTTTTCTGGGCCGCTCGTAACTGTGAGCACGGCTGTTATAACAGTTTGTTACCCTCTGCAGAGGTGGTGCACATTCACCGCGAGTCGTGATCCCCATATGCCCGGGTTAATTACACCCATGTCACTACCAAGGTGAGCGGGCAGGGTACACTATGAAGCCATTTCATAGGTTTCCCTAACAAGTTAGGGCCACTAGGTTTCCTTGGTAGGCAGATGTAGGAACCCCCCTTTCCTATGGCACATATCCATCGTGGCTATACTCATAGGAACAGAGGCAGCCCTATACCCAACGTGGCAAGCCCCATTTGCGCCAAAAAGGTAACCTCTAACTAGCTAGGAAAGATCCTATTACTGAGCTAAAGTTAGAGCCCTATGACTCTCCCGGTTGCACTGTCAGTCCCAGCTTTTGCCGACAGATAAGTCCTTATGGAGGGCCGGGAGCAACATGAACAAAGGTCATTTACACTTTTGCCCTATGGAACAGTTGTTATAAATCATGTTACTCACTTTGTTCCATAGTATCATTCATCATCATGTATATCAAGTTCAGTTAGAGCACTAGCAATCTACCCAAATGCATTTAACCCATAGGAGACAAGGAACAGGATAAACAATCACTAGGATGTCTTTACGGGTATCAAAATTAGACTCATGCAAATGAGTAATTGATTAAAGTGAAATAGGACATCAAGGAAGGCCCATGCTATACTTGCCTTGGTTCATAAACTCGTGCTGGTCCTGTTGGTCATCGAAGAGTTCTTGGTCTCCAACGTTTTCCTCACCGTCTGAACACGACCAACACGGCAACATACAACATTCCAAAAGCATTCATGCAAAGCAAACATTCCTATCATTAGAATAGTACACCAACAGTATTGAAATCAAGATAAAATGTTTGTAAACATAATCTACATCTCGCTACGATCACGTCAACGCGAAGTTCACGAAAAACAGAGCTAAAATGCGAAAGTTATGATTTAAACGGGTTTTCCTATAGCCATATATTTAATTAAATCTAATCATGAAACTAAAAAAGTTCCAAACTTGACTAACAGTAGTTCCTACATGTAGCTTATGAAATTACGAAGCTAACGCGATTTGAATGGATCAATTCGGAGCTAAAACGACAATTTTATAAGCAAAACAGTTCAAATGGCATTTCTGTAAATACTGAAAACGTATTTTTGACTTAAACCGTGAAGTTTACACTTTCCAAACGGGATTGCGCATTCGAGGAAATACGCCTTGGACTATGGGTTAGGACTTAGAAAAGTCCAGGGACTCTTTTGCAAAACAGCCACGCGAAGGGGTATCGGCTGATCACGGCCGTCGGATCAGAAACGAGCGGTTCAGATTAGACTTGGGGAGGGCGAGAGGAGAAATCCGGCCAGCCACAGTGACGCCGGCGGTGAGGCGCCATTGCCGACGGCGTGAAGGTCTCAATCGCGCGTGGTTAGGGGCTAGGGTTCAGCAAACGGAAATCCGAGAGCACCGGTGAGCGCGGGGGAGGAAGGGGGTCTCGACCATGCCGTTACGGTGCCCAGGAACGGCAGGTAGCGCGGTGGCCGCCATGGCCGGTGACCAACGGGTGGCCGCCATGGCCGGGAACGGCAGGTAGCGCGGTTGACTGGCACGGGGCGAGCGGGAGGTTGGGGGCGGCACCGACGGGTGGGACCGGGGAGTCAGCGGCTAGGCGGGCGCGGGCAGTTGAGGCACGGGGCCAGCTGGTGGGGCGGCTGCGGTTGCCTGGCCCAAGCCGGGCCGGCCCAAGAAGGGGAGAGGGGAGAGCTGGGCTGGGGCTGCGGTGCTGGGCCGAGCGGGGAAAAGGGGAGAGGGGGCCAGCGGGCCGACTTCAAGAAAGGGAAAGGAAAAAAATGATTCTTTCCTTTCTATTTCTTCTATTTTCCAAAACCCTTTTTAAATTCAAATTTCAATTCTTTTTGAAATCTTTAACAAATTTCTAAGCATTCACAAAATGATATGCAGCAGCATGTATGCATCAAAAAGTTTCTAACCCTATTTTTAAATTTTAATTCCACAAAATTTATTATTTCCCTATCTTTTAATGCACACACATTTGCTTAAATATATCATATTTACTACTTTTAAAAGAATGCAAATTTTAGGATGTTACAGGTGCAGAGATGGGGACAAAGTGCACATGTGGGGCGGGGCGAAGATGGACGGGGGCGAGCTGCGTCGGGCCTGTGACCGGGAGCTGGGCCATGGTTTGGTTCGCTGGGAATGTGAGTTGCGTCTGGATGCGCTGCGGGCATCAGATGTCCGGGCGCTAGTGCATCCGTTCCTATATGCTAAAGCTTATAATATGAATATCCATATTCGTATCCATTTCTAGTGTGGATACTAAATAGATGTACTCGAATTTGTTTTTTTTTTGTTATTTTTCTCTATTTGATTTTATATATGTATTCGACAAAAAATGGAATATTTGACACTTATCTGTATCCATGGAAGGTATAATTAATCTATTTAAACGTTTTCTCTCCATGACTAGTGCCTAATTACTTAATTTAAATATTACTAATGATGCATCAAAACTATTTAATATTATATCTATAAATATCTATAAATATCTATAAATATTATTTAAATATTATTAATGATACATAAGGATTAAATTAATTTTAATATTATTCTAATATCATTTAAACCTAATATATTCATTGTTGTAAATTATTTTAATACTTTATTTATTTATTTACTAATTTAAATTAGTTAAATAATTTATAACTTCATAATAAATATTATACTAAATAATGATGGATTAATTGATATACTTAATTATTAAATATTTCATGATACATATATTATTTTTGTTGAGCTATCATTGTCAATGTTATATACCCGCATACTTTAAACTCTACTTGTGTAACAATTTTGTAATTACAAAAACGTTGATAAAACAAAATGGCTACTTGTTGCCTACCATTCTTGTTTGAATTTCTTCACTTAACCTATCATTTTATTAAATATTATCCATTATAATTTAGTTCACTTCGATATTAGAGATTATTAGAACCATAAATTGATTTTATTTCACTTTGGTTGTCGATGCACTTAGTAGTAAAATTCCATTAATGAATGTTGTATTTAACAATATGTACTTTGAGTTGAGTTCAGTAAATATATGAACCTAAGCCATCCTTTTTGTTTTTGTATTAAAAAATATATGTGTCCATATTTGAATTTGAATTAAAATGTGGTAAAAGGTGATATCCAAATTCGATTCCATGCGAATCTGATCCGTTTTTCATGCCTAGAGAATGACAACTAATTTGGAATAAGAGCAGTCTCAATGTTAGAAACCACATCTAGTTTCTTTGTCCATTAATTTATATACATACTACATATAAAATTATGTTCTTAATGGATAGTAACTACAAAATATTTTTTCTCCAATCATATATTTTCTCTCTTTGTTATTATCAATCACATCTCTTCTTGTCTTGATTCTTGTATAGACATGATTTCTTATTTAAGAAACAATTTTCTCATCTCTTTTCTTTAATTGCAGTGCTACATTACCCTTTTGTTTAGTTAGTACTCTAATTAATGAACATAGAAACCACATCTGGATTGGAAGTGACCTAGGTGTAGAAGGCTAAAAAGTCCAAGTATTATAGGACGGAGGTGATATGGTGAAAGGAACCTCTGCTCCCTGCGATAGAGGCAAAATGTGTATGACTCGTGATGTACAAAAAACCTGAACTCGGGCTTGATGAGCTAAGCCCACGAATTTGTTATTCCTAAATGAGACATATGAATATACCTTGTCTTGACATTAGATCCAGAGTAGGATCAGAGGGCCATCCAGCCGGCCTAACCAGAAGCTCGATCCTAGCTAGACTGGGAGCGCCAGTGAGCCGAGCTCGAATACCTCGTTAGGGTTTTGTCATATATTTTTTATCCTATATGTATCTCTCATATTTTCTTTTATTTCTGTTATCAATGTTTTACTATTATGTTACAATTTGATTAATACAATTGATACATGTGAAAGATACTTCCTTCTTCTCAAAATATAAGATGTGATTTAACATAGTGTAGTCTTCAAGAGCACACTTCGATCACTATTTTGCTTCCAATATACAATTCGTGGCAATAAAAGTTTAATCAATAGATAGTATTTTTTAGTACAAATGTAATCTAATCACTTTTATAGTATAGACTTTTCATATGATTAGACTAATTGTTGATTAAAAATTGAATTGTGAAATATATGCATGTCTTATATTTCGGGACAAAGGAGTACTATTTAGATAAAGTTTGGTTGAGAGAAATGTAACCGGACACGATTACGTGAGGTAACGAATTATGTTGTCGTGTGTTTGTTTCAGCCCCTTCAGTAAACAAGTCATGTGTAATACAATACGAGCTAGCAGAGAGCTGATACCGACATAGTAGTTGGCTGTGGCCACGGTGTGGTAACGCTTTGAAGACGTAGCCAAGGTAAGCACCTAGCGTTCTGCATCTTCATGTAACAGGAGCTACTGAACAAGCCCCGCTGCAGAGGGTGCGAGAGTGAGCGAAAGCATTATTTTGGATTCCATTACCAACCACAACCAAACAAAACTGTGATTTGATATATCGTTTAAGGTTCGGGTGTAATGGATTACCAACCACAGCAAAACAAATATTGTGATTTGATATATCGTTTAAGGTTCGGGTGTAATGGATTACCAACCACAACAAAACAAATATTGTGATTTGATATATCGTTTAAGATTTCAGTGTAATGCCATTTTGTTACCATTTGCATTTACAAACAACACCATAATATATGCCTTTTATGCCAATTAATTTTAAAGATGTTTTATTATCTTATTATTTATTGACTTGTGAAATAATGATGCTTAGCTACATATCATCATACGCCACAGACCAGACCAACCCGACCCGATCCAACCCCGGTAATGCGTCACTTGAGTTCGGGTCATAATTTTGGACTTATGACCCCACCCAATCCAAAAAAAAAACCTGATCCAAAATGCAAAACCCTAAGAAATAGCCAGAACCCACCATTGCGTTAGGTCGGGTTTGGACCAAGGATCTTGACTTGATACTTATTTAGATCCGACTCACGTTTTGATCAGATCTACTTAGCTATAACTAAGCCTAGTTGACCCAAGCTGAAGGCTCATCAAACTTTGACCGAGGTGATCTTGAGCTATATCTATATCTATATCTATATCTATATCTATATCTATATCTATATCTATATCTATATCTATATCTATATCTATATCTATATCTATATCTATAAAGCTAATCCCCACTATAAATTCTATCTCAACATGCAATATATCCATATCATCTCCTACTTTTCTTTTTAGGAAAATATCATCTCCTACTAATAGCCAATCATCCCACTAACTTTCAACTGCTTAATGTGAGCTATCAATGTCATTTTACTAAGCGGAATTACAATATAGAAGACATCCATATATTGCTATTTATTTTGTCGTTCCATCATCTATAATCGGTCTACTTATGTTAGGTTTTTTTATTCAATTCTTTGATTGCCTTGTCCAATTTTGATAAAAATGGATGTAAGAACATGTCTAACTCATATGAGTAGTGGTTTTATTTGTAAGAAAGTCTCACGGCAAGCAACACATGGGCATCTTATAGTATCTTATATTTCTAAGCCCTACTAGAATTCTATGTCATTCACGTCAGCAGCCCACTATCGATGCAATTACGACATCTTTCTATTTATGCAAGCTATCCACCTCAGCTGCAGGCCACGTCCTCCATTAACTATTTATTTTTCTATGTCAGCATAACACACCATCTACTAAATTCACTTATGATCTCAATAAGGAGTGAACTATGATCCTAGTTTGTGATTGTTTTGAGTGTCAAATATATAATATAAGATTAAAAAATATGTATTTAAAATAATAGCGTCACATATTTTCTCTCTTTATATCATTTCTCATTATCGGGTTAAGACATCACTGCCACTTGCCCACTACCGGCTCGTTTTCCAGGAGTGGCAGTGATGCTCTTTTCTGTGCTAGTGCCATTTAGCCCTGCGCGTTTGTCCTTAGCACTGATCCATTTTTTAGGATTATTTTTTTGACATTTGTAGGAATTATTAGTTAACCAATATCTTTTATCCCACTATGGTTATATCTTGACATATACTAAATTAAGTTTCTTTTGGTGCCATATTAATATCTATAGATAATATTTTTTACTCTTACATAATATTGTTGGAGTTGCGTTATTTTGAGCTAGTATGGTATCCGCAACAATATCATTCGTGTTTTGATTTGCAAGATCATAAGTGCTTAATGAAATTAAGGTTGACATTCCATATCTAAATTTGATAGTGACCAATTGTTAGAGATTGATAGCCATAATTGTTGGTGGACATATTTCCAATATCAATTGAACATTGATAGATCGATGTATATGCTTAAAGCATCTCAAAGAGACCATAACTCTTTATCATATATTTAGAAAAAAAATGAATCAGGCGCTGTCCAAAACGACCTTTCTCGTTCTCTACTAATGGAGAGGATACATCACTTGTCTCTAAATTCAATACATGGTAGTCCATCATTAATTTTTTTCATATCATTATTTGAGATAGAGAATCCAATAGAGATTTCAGACGGGTAATCATCATGATTTGGAGTAATATTTGTATGGAAGTCTATGCCTCGCCACGGATCTGTGAGATGAGATCATATTCTAATCCTAAGATCACTTCTTAACACACCTGGAAAACGCTGAAGCACATAAAATGGTTTGCCATTGTGTTTTCTGAAAGTTTGCAAAGGAAACAGGAAGCACATGCGCCTGTCGTCCGTCGAAGGACATCCTCTGCTCTTCGACTCCGTGAAATTAACCACGTCCGCAAGAAGCAGCAGCTCTCTGGGCTGAATCTGCGGCAGGATTTTCCTGCATTTATACCATGCATTGCATGCATCCCGTGCCAATCATGGAACTACAAGTTAACTTGAGGTACCGTACTGCCCCGTACGTAATTCCTACCCAACGCGTACGGCACCAGTGTGGTACGTGTACTCGTGTACCTAATTTCTTAGGGTAGTCCCAACCCAAAAACTATGATATAATTTCTATACTTAGATATTGTATATAGAAACCATATTTTCAATGAATGATATTTTTAAAATAAATTTTATCCAATTACGTGCCATCTCTCATCTAACGCATCTCTTCATATATTGATTTTTGTGTAGATATAGTTTGTCTAAGAAACCTTTTTCTCCCCCCTCTCTCTCTCTCTCTTCTTTAATTACAATGCTACATCATCATCGTTTTACTCAGTTAGCATCATAATTAATGATCATAGAATCATCTAGTTTATAGGTTAGGACTGCTCGTAGTTGGTCTTACGACGAATCATCTCCATGTCAACGAGAGTGAAGGGACCGAACCAGTAATCTATATATATACCTGTCTAATGTTATGGAGTGAATAATTCTTCGAACGGTCTCTTTTTTACTTCACATAATGTCCTCACGCCCACCCTGTTACATATAGCACACAAACTCACCACATATGCTCGTACATGTTAGAACAACACATATCCAACAACAGTACAGAGTATGATTCTAAGACGTATTGAAACAGATGATGCGATCATTGAATAAACCTCTTAGCCATAAATTTGTTGTACGTTCCGTTGCAAAACATGAACACGGAGGCTGGTAGTAATGAAACGCCATAGTCTGGTTTTTATTTCATGGTAGTAATTTCATTTGTAGTAGTTAAAAATATACTTATACATTTCAACTACCATACTTATTGAGACAAGGGAAATTTTGCTACAGGACACTAAAAGTGAAGTTGCACTGCTAGTTGACCCTAAAAGAATTAAATTGACTGTTAAACACTCAGGTACCATACAAATTTATTGAAAGACATCTTGCCCATTGAAATATTTATTTCTGGCTTGGGAGGATCAAGAAAAATGATGAAATGTTAGTTTTTCCCCTGAGCCTTTCTTCTCCTTCCCTTTCCTCCTCCCCTTCTCGTGCTCGAAAGTCACCACCACCACCACCACTATCTAGATGCCTCTCCCACCACTGCTCCTTCATGGTTGTTGCCTGCCACTGCCTCTCCTACTCTCTTAGCATCGCACAAAATCCTCACGTTGCATTGCGCTTTGCCGGATCATGCAAGGCTGCATCGCGCAATCTCCTCTTTGAACCCCTCCCCTGTAGTTTGACAATGATATCTTGCCCCTTCGTAGTTTGATACTCCAATCCCTTTGCCTCTGTGCCCCTTCTTTGTCCACATCCCAGCTCCAAACCCACACACTATGTCGTCCTTCTGATCTGCATCACTGAAAGGTCCTAATATGGCTAGAGGGGGGGGTGAATAGCCTATTTAAAATTCTACAAATCAACTAGAGCAATTTGATTAGTAAGACAAATAGCGAAATGCAAACTTGCTCTAGCTCTATGAGGGTTGCAAGCCACCTATTCAACAATTCTAGTTGCAATGATTATTAGACACACAACTTGCTATGATACTACTCACTAAGAGATCTCAATCTTGCTACACTAAAGAGCTTCACTAGATGAACTTAAATAACAAATCAAGCTCTCAATTCTAATTACACTAAAGAGCTTGCCGCAACTAGTTTGCAAGAATATAAAAGAGTGAGTAGGGTGATTATACCGCCGTGTAGAGGGATGAACCAATCACAATATGAAGATGAAATCAATCACCGAGAGAATGCCAAATGGCAAGAGACAACCAATTTTCTTCCGAGGTTCATGTGCTTGCCAACACGCTACATCCCCGTTGTGTCGACCAAAACTTGGTGGTTCGGCGGCTAAGAGGTGTTGCACAAACCTCATCCACACGATTGGACACCGCAAGAACTTACCCACAAGTGAGGTAACTCAATGACACGAGCAATCCACTAGAGTTACCTTTTGGCGCTCCGCCGGGGAAGGTACAAATCCCCTCACAATCACCAGAAATGGCCACGAACAATCACCAACTCGTGCCAATCCTCCACCGCTACACCAAGCCGTCTAGGTGGTGGCAACCACCAAGAGCAACAAGCAAAATCTGCAGCAAAACACGAATACCAAGTGCCTCTAGATGCAATTACTCAAGCAATGAACTTGGATTCTCTCCCAATCTCACCAAGATGATGAATCAATGATGGAGATGAGTGGGAGGGCTTTGGCTAAGCTCACAAGGTTGCTATGTCAATGCAAATGGCCAAGAGTGTGAGCTTGAGTCGGCCATGGGGCTTAAATAGAAGCCCCCATGAAATAGAGCTGTTGGGCTCCTCACTGCACTGAACACAGGGCTGACCGGACGCTCCAGTCAGATTGATCGGACGCTGGACCTCATCGTCCGGTCGTGCGATGTGCGCCACGTGTCATCGGCTTCAAACATCGATCACCCAATTCAACGGTCAAGTGATGACCGGACGCGTCAGTTAGAAAGTGACCGGACGCTAGATCTCTGCGTCCGGTCGTTTCCAGTAAGGTTCCAAACGTGACATTTCACGATCAGACGCATCCGGTCATGCTCGACCGGACTCACCCAGCATCCGATCACTCAACGTCTCTTTGGTACGCCCCACGTCAGCGTACGTCAGCACTGACCGGATGCACCGTGCCAGCGTACGGTCACTTTTAGCGCCAGCGTCCGGTCGAAGATCGAAACACGCGCCCTCTACTGCCACTGACCAGACGCGTCGGTCCAACCGAGACCAGCGTCCGGTCACTTTCAGTGACCTCTGTCTTTTCTGTAAAGAGCGCCGGTGAAGTTTCTAACCCTTGCTCAAATGTGCCAACCACCAAGTGTATCACCTTGTGCACATGTGTTAGCATATTTTTACAAAATATTTTCAAGGGTGTTAGCACTCCACTAGATCCTAAATGCATATGCAATGAGTTAGAGCATCTAGTGGCACTTTGATAACCGCATTTCGATACGAGTTTCACCCCTCTTAATAGTACGGCTATCGATCCTAAATGTGATCACACTCGCTAAGTTTCTCGATCACTAAAACAAAATGGCTCCTACAATTTTTTACCTTTGCCTTGAGCCTTTTGTTTTTCTCTTTCTTCTTTTCCAAGTTTAAGCATTTGATCATCACAATGCCATCACCATCTTCATGATCTTCGCCATTGCTTCATCACTTGGAGTAGTGCTACCTATCTCGTAATTACTTTGATAAACTAGGTTAGCACTTAGGGTTTCATTAGTTAACCAAAACCAAACTAGAGCTTTCAATCTTCCCCTTTTTGGTAATTGATGACAACCCTTTCACAAAGATATGAATTGAGATTTAATTGAATCCACGTTGCTTGCCCAAGCATATTTACCATGTGTAAAAGAATATGGACAAGTTTCATGAACTCCAAATGGTAGTAATTGCTCCTATAAGGTTAGCACTTAGGGTTTCATCAATTAACCAAAACCAAACTAGAGCTTTCAATCCCTCCCTAAAATTGTTGCCAATGCTGAATCACAACTTTGAATTTAAAGCATCCACAATTTATTACGAAAAGATTTTACTAGCCATGTTCACAAATCCAAGGCAAGGAAGGCCATATTTGAGCTTCTTTTCGTCATTCTTCATGGCAAGGGATCTCCCTAGAAGAGCAGATGGCGATGGCCATCGTCGTTGCTCGCTTGCCTCAGTGAGGCTTGGTTGTCACCCATATATGGCTGTCACTCGAGATCTACATGCTCCGGTGGCGAGTTTAGAAATGAATGGAAGCCAGTGAGCTCCACCTGCATCCTGAGGGCTTAGGGCGGTGAACCCCTGAAAGGTCTTAAATGGCTAGAGGGGGGGGGGGGGGGTAAATAGCCTAATAAAAATTTCTACAACAACACTTAAACCAATTGGTTAGACAAATAAGTGGCAAAGCGAATGTTGCACTAGCCTACTAAAAATACAAGCCACCTATCCACAATTCTAGTTGCTATGATGTTTATATCACACAAAGCCTAAGTCACTACTCTCTAAGTTAGTGAGCTCTCAAAGGCTAACTAAAGAGCCTCACTAACCAAACTAACAAGACACAAGCTATCTCTTAAAACTAGTTATACTAAAGAGCTCAGCTACACTAGAATATAAATACAAGAGAGGTAGTGTGTGTTATACCGCCATGGCAAGAGATCAATCACACAATCACAATGAATACCAATGATCTTCTCAGAGACAAGATAACACAATGATTTTTCTCCGAGGTTCACTTACTTGCCGACAAGCTAGCTCCCATTGTGGCGATTCAAACACTTGGAGGTTCACGCGCTAATAGGCATCACACGCCTAACCCGCAACCGGGTGCCGCACAACCAACACAAGATGGGGATCACACAAGCCACACGCAATCCACTAGAGTTGCTTTTGGCGCTCTATCGGGGAAGGCACAAGAACCCCTCATAAATCACTAGGAGGTAGCCAAGAACAATCACCAACTCTTGCCACAACTCCTCTGCTGCTCTAAGCCGTCTAAGCGTCGGCAAACGCCAAGAATAACAAAAAAACCGCAACAAATCGATCTCCAAGTGCCACCAAATGCAATCATTCAAGCAAATGCACTTTGAATCACTCCCAACTCACATAGGATCCACAACCAAGCAAGAGAGTGGGAGAGGTTTGGCTCAGCTCAAAGGATGCTATCACATGTAAGAATGACCAAGAGAGTGAGCCAAACATACCAAAGTTCTATTTTTTGAGCCCCCAAAAAATTATAGCCATTATGCCCTCAGGGGGTATGGACCATCAACAGTGAAGGTCTGGAGTCCCAGATGTCACCACATGTCACCCATTTAAAATCGCCCATTGGATCCCAACGGTTACAAGAAACCATGCCTATTGGCGTGGATCCGGACGTTCTAGAGAGAAAAATCCTCTCCGCACTGGGTCCGGACCCAGTATCTGAACTCCCTCAAGAGTCCCATGTCTCCCTCTCGTGAACCTGCGCTCGCCACATCACTCCATTGCCTTCATGTGCGCAACACAGTAGAGGCGGACCGGTGCCTCTGGTTCCGACGGTCCCCATGTCATGGGTTCGAAGGCCAACCCCTGCGCCATTCCTCTCCTGTGTGGCAAACCGGACCATAGAACTTGGGTCTGACGGCCGCTCCCACCTAGGTTCGACGCCACAAAACGAAGAGCCCTGCTAAACTCGCAACGAACCTGCGAATCACCATCGAACCCACGCCACTTGTCTCAGCCCGAAGGGAACCGGGCAGTGATCGCCTGACGCAGCGTGCCCCTTCCTGCTTTGCACTTAACGCTACCGCTCTCCTATGCGCACGCCTCAAGGATGGACTCACGCTGCCCGCGGTCCGAGGCCGCGCACTTTCCCTGCCGCTCCTGCAAAGAACTAAAGCCAAGCAGTTGCCGCGGGCCTTCCATCGAACTCACGCACAAGATAGAAGCTCGCTTCTCTGCTGCCTATGCCGAGCAGACCCGTAGATGCGCTCTCACATGAGAGACCGATGCAACAGGCTGATCGAATCCGGTAGGACACCGTTGAACCCACAAATAGAGCGCTCGTGCCATGCTAAAGTTATCGGACCTAGGTCCGGTCATAGCCCTCTAGGTCCAAAGCCCCCTGACCGGGCGCTCGCACCAGACAGCTGGAGGATTGGACTCACCCTTATACAGGGTCTGGTCCTAACCAGTGCAGGGTCCGATCCTCTTCTTCCTCCTCCTTTTCTTTTTCAGCATTTCAACTACGTCACCCTTATTCTAAATTGCCAACAACAAAGTGTCTCATCATAGTACACGTGTGTTAGCATTTTTCTAAGTATTTTTCAAGGGTTAATTACTTAGCACATGTAACACCCAAAAATTTGCTCACCATTATGTCTTTTGGATCAGTTGAGAGGAGCCCATGTGTTCTCCAAGATTGATCTTCGCTTAGGGTATCATCAGCTTAAGATTCGAAACTCGGACATACCCAAGACAACATTCACTACATGGTATGGATTATATGAGTACACCGTTATGTCTTTTGGATTGATCAATGCACCTGCATACTTCATGTATCTGATGAATAAGGTGTTCATGGAATTTCTAGATAAATTTGTGGTGGTATTCATAGATGACATACTAATATTCTCCAAGACCGAAGAAGAACATGCTGAACACATAAGGTTAGTCTTGCAAAAGCTTAGAGGACATAAGTTGTATGCTAAGCGGAGCAAGTGTGAGTTTTGGTTGAAGAAAGTCTCTTTTTTGGGTCATGTTGTCTCCAATGGTGGATTAGCAGTGGATCCAGGCAAAGTGCAAGATGTATTGAATTGGAAACCACCAACAACTGTAAGTGAGATTCGAAGCTTTTTGTGATTGGCTGGATACTACAGAAGGTTCATTGAAGGTTTTTCCAAGCTAGCCAAGCCTATGACAGCTCTGTTGGAAAAGAATGCTAAGTATGTATGGTCGGATAAATGGTAGGCAAACTTTGATGAGCTAAAGAAGAGATTGACTACAGCTCCAATATTAATTTTGCTAGATTTAAGCAAGAACTTCTCTATATATCGTGATGCATCCCGTTTGGGCCTTGGATGTGTGCTTATGCAAGAAGGAAGGGTGGTGGCATATGCATCTAGGCAACTAAGGAAGCATGAGTTGAATTACCCTACTCATGACTTGGAATTGGCAGCTATGGTTCATGCTTTGAAGATCTGGAGACATTATCTAATTGGACATAAGAGTGATATCTATACTAATCATAAGAGTTTGAAGTATATCTTTACCCAATCAGATCTAAATTTGAGGCAACGTCGTTGGTTGGAATTGATCAAAGACTATGATTTGGAAGTGCATTATCACCTGGGAAAGGCAAACGTTGTAGCTGATGCACTTAGCAGAAAGAGCTCTGCCAATGGACTTCAGATGACATCTATGTCAGCAGAGTTGTGTGCTGAAATGGAGTATCTCAATTTGAGTTTTGTCACTAATGCAATGGAATTGGTGATAGAGCCTACTTTGGAACAAGAGATACGCAAAGGTCAATTGGAGGATGAAAAACTTAAGGAGATAGCAGAGAATGTAGTGGTTGGAAAGGCACCCGGATTTAGAATGGATGAGAATGTCACTCTTTGGTTCAGAAAAAGGATATGTGTACCTGAAGTGAAGGCTATCCGTGATGCAATTCTGCAAGAGGCCCATGAGTCTGCTTATTCTATATATCCTGGAAGTACCAAGGTGTATTTGGATCTCAAGGAGAAGTATTGGTGGTATGGTTTGAAGAGAGATGTGGTAGAGTATGTGGCTTTGTGTGACACTTGTCAAAGAGTGAAAGCTGAGCATCAAAGACCTATAGGGTTGCTACAACTAATGAAGATTCCTGAATGGAAATGGGAAGAAGTTGGTATGGATTTTATTGTAGGATTGCCCTGCACTCAAAGAGGTTATGATTCAATATGGGTAATAGTGGATCGACTCACCAAGGTTGCCCACTTTTTACTAGTCAAGACTACCTATACGGCTACAAGACTAGCAGACTTGTACATGGAAAGAATAGTGTGCTTACATGGTGTTCCTAAGAAAATTGTGTCGGATAGAGGCACTCAGTTTACATCACAATTCTGGCATAAAGTACATAGGTCTTTGGGGACAAAGTTGAATTTTAGTTCTGCTTACCATCCGCAAACTGATGGACTGACTGAAAGGATCAACCAGATTTTGGAAGATATGTTGAGAGCTTGTGCATTATAGTATGGTGATAGTTGGGATAAGAGTCTGCCATACGCAGAGTTCTCGTACAACAACAGTTATCAGAACAGTCTCAAGATGGCACCTTTTGAGGCATTGTATGGACGTAAATATAGAATGCCTTTGTTCTGGAATCAGACTAGAGAAACTCAAGTGTTTGGACCCGATGTCCTTAGAGACACGGAAGAACAAGTGAGAATGATTAGAGACAATTTGAGAGTGGCTCAGTCCCGATAGAAGAGTTACGCTGATACTCGCAGAACAGAGCTGACTTTCGAAGTTGGTGATTATGTGTACTTGAAGGTGTCACCAATGAGAAGTGTGAAAAGATTCAATATGAAGGGAAAGTTAGCACCAAGATATATAGGACCTTTTAAGATCCTAGAGAGACGTGGAGAAGTAGCTTATCAGTTGGAACTGCCTGAGAGTTTGTAAGGTGTGCACGACATGTTCTATGTTTCCCAATTGAAAAAGTGTTTGAGGGTACCAGAAGAGTAGATTCCTTTGGAAGAACTTGCTATCAAGGAAGATCTTACTTATGAAGAGTATCCGATAAAGATCTTGGAAACTGCCGAAAGAGTTATAAGAAGCCGAACTATAAAGATGTGCAAGGTGCAGTGGAATCGATATACAGAGGATGAGGCTACTTGGGAAAGAGAAGAGGATCTAAGAAAGACTTATCCCCAACTGTTTGAGTAAGTAATCATCCGAATCTCGAGGACGAGATTCATTTTAAAGGGGGTAGAATTGTAACACCCAAAAATTTGCACTCTTTTAAAATAGCTAAATTGATTTATTTACGCAATTATGTGTGCATACAAATGTCGGAAAATAATAATTTTTATAAAACTAAAATCAAATATAAGATTAGCTACAAGTGATGCATACATGCTGTTGCATATTATTTTGTGAATGTTTGGTATTGATCAAAGATTTCAAAGAGAATTGAAATTTGAAAATCATTTGAAAAAAATAAATAAAGGAAATAACCTCCTCTCTCTCAATTCTGGCCTGTTTGCCCAGCTCCCTCCCGCTGGCCCATTTCCTCCCCGCAGCCTAGCTCGCGCGAAGCACCCCACCAGCCTAGCTCCACGCCGGCCCAGCACCAGTGGGCAACCGCCGCGCCTCCCCCTTCCGCTCTTCCCTCCGCACTGACATGCCGGGCCCACCTATCGGCGCCGTCCCCTTCCTCCCGCGCGTGCGCCTAGAGCAACTGCCACCCGCGCCCGATCTTCTCATGTCGTGGGAGCGCCCCTCCCTGCGCCTGGCCTCTTTAAAATGGAGCCCGCACCCGAGCCGCCCCCCTGCTGCCTCTCCCCGCTCCGTTTTCGCCTCGCTCATGCCTCAGAGGCCGCAACCGACGCACGGCGAAGCACCGAAGGCCGCCGTCCACCGTCCGCCGTGACCCGCCTTCCCCGAGCCGACTCTGACCCCGAGTTCCCCGCTGTGAGCCTCCCCATGCTCTCCTCTCTCTCCCCGACCTTCTTCTATGGCGTTTAGTGGCTTCTAGCACCATAGCCGCATGCGCCGAGGATCTCTAGCCGCCGTCCATGGCGACCGCCGCCATGGCAGCACCCCCCGGCCACCTTTTTGGCCTAGCCATGATCCCCTGCTCCTCCGCTTCTTCCCCGTGCCATCGGATACATTTTCCATGGACCGTGGCCCCCTAACCATGCTCGTCGGAGTGCTCCATGCCGCCGACAATGGAGAACCACCGCGGCTGCACTGTTCCGGCCAGCCCCCCTATTCTCTCTCCTCCGAATAATCTGAGCCCTCCATCGTCTGATCAACGGCTCTGAGTGGCCAATACCCCTTCGTGGGTCAATTTGCTTAAGAGACCCTGTACTTTTCTAAGTCCTAACCCACAGTCCAACACGCATATCCCCAATTACGCATTCCTATTTTGAAAGCGTAAAGTTCATTGCTTTAGTCTAAAATACGTTTTTAGTATTTATAGAAATGCCATTTGAACTGTTTTACTTATAAAATTGTCGTTTTAGCTCCGAATTGATCCGTTCAAATCGTGTTAGCTTCGTAATTCCATAATCTAAATGTTAGAACCACTATTAGTCAAGTTTGGAACTTTTTAATTTCATGGTTAGATTTAATTAAATATATTGCTATAGGAAATCCCATTTAAATCATAACTTTCGCATTTTAGCTCTGTTTTTCATGAACTTATGAAGGGTCGAGATGGCGAATTAGAGGAGGGGTGAATAGTCTTTTCTAAAATTAATCGCGTTAGCTAACCGAAACAAGTGCAGAATTATAACTATCGGTCTTGCCAAGACTACACCCCTCTATCTATGTTCTCTAGCACCTTCCAAAGATACTAATCAAGCAACAAAGGTGTCAGGCTAGCTAGAGCTCACCTAACCAATGCTAGGAGCAAGGTCACACAAACCTATGCCTCTAGTACTTTAAGCAACAAGGGAGCTCCTACACATGCTAGTAAGCAAAAGCACAAAGCCAACTAAGCTCACTAGCAATGCTCAATAACAAGGCAACCAATGCCAAATTAGAGAGCGCAAATACTTAGCTACACAAACTAAGCAATGTGACTAACAAGGTTACACAAACCAAATTAGCCACACAAGGGAGCCACTTCTATGCTACACAAGCAAGAAGGTAATTAGCAAGCTACACAAACTAACTAATTACTAAAGCAACAACACAAGCTCAATGTATATGAAAGTAATTGCAAGCTTGTGTAACAGGGATGCAAACCAACGGGGAGAACAAAGGTTGACACGATGATTTTTCTCCTGAGGTTCACGTGTTTGCCAACACGCTAGTCCCTGTTGTGTCGACCGCTCACTTGGTGGTTCGGCGGCTAATTAGCATCACCCGCTAAGCCCGCACGTTGGGCACCGCAAGAACCTACCCCTTGAGTGAGGGTAGCTCAATGACACGCTTTACTAGAGTTGCTCTTCGTGGCTCCCACAGGGCGAGCACAATGCCCCTCACAAGCACTTCTTCGGAGCGCCGCACAAGCTTCTTGCGCGCTTTGACAGAGACCACCACCAAGCCGTCTAGGAGGTGGCAACCTCCAAGAGTAACAAGCACCACTGGCTTGCAACTCGATCACCTAGTGCCACTCGATGCAACCTCACGATGCAATCGCACTAGAATCGCTCACTCACACAATCGAATGATCACTATCAAGTATATGTGTGATGGAGGGCTCCCAAGCACTCACAAGCATGGACACTAAGTCCCTTGAGGTGCTCTACGCCAGCCATGGCCGAAGGCCACTTCTATTTATAGCCCCAAGGGCTAAACTAGCCGTTACCCCTTCACTGGGCAAAAATCAGGCCGACCGGACGCTCTGGTCGTGTTGACCAGATGCTGGACCTCAACGTCCGGTCGCTCGCAGACAACCACGTGTCCCGATTCCAACGGTCACTTGACCTGACCAGACGCAGCAGCTTCAACTGACCGGACGCTGAACCCCCAGTGTCCGGTCGTTTCCAGTAAGGTACCGACCTCGACCGGACGCGTTCGGTCACACTTGATCGGACGCAGCCAGCGTCCGGTCACACTCCAGCTTCTGCGTCATCGTACGTCAGCCTGACCGGACGTAGCCTGCCAGCATTCGGTGCATTTAGATCCAGCGTCCAGTCAGTTGACCGACGCCAGCATCTTCGTGATCAACTCGTTTTCACTTCTAACTTCTTCACCCTTGCTCCAAAGTGCTAACCACCAAGAATTTGCATCCGGCGCAATAGAAAATAGGCATTCCATTTTCCCGAAAGCGCCGAATCCACCTCCTTTATAAATGTGCCAACACCACCAAGTGTACACCACCATATGTATGTGTGTTAGCATTTTCACTATCATTTCCCAAAGGATGTTAGCCACTCAACTTGCCACGCCACTCGATCCTAGCGACAATGCAAAGTTAGATCACTCGAGTGGCACTAGATGACCGATATGCAAACAAGTTTGCCCCTCTTGATAGTACAGCCATCTATCCTAAACCCGGTCATAAACTTCTCTACACACCTATGACCGGTGAAATGAAATGCCCTAGGTTATACCTTTGCCTTGCGCATTCCATTTCATCTCCTCCAATGTCGATGCAACACATGCACCAACACGATCAATAATGATATGATCCACTTCATATCATCACGTGATCATATTGGTTCATCGATCTTGACTTCACTTGCTCTTCACCGTTGCCATCGTCCATCGGCGCCAAGTCTTGCTCAAGCTTCACCGCCACGTGGTCCATCACTCCAAAGCCTTTGACTTGCCCTTCACGCTTGCAACCGGTCCATCAAGCCAAGTCTTGTCTTGATCTTCTCCATCTTGATCACATGACTCAATGTCATGTCTCATGTGCATTTAAGCTCCTTCATCATCACATGTGTGAGCTTTGCAACATCTCCAAGCCATTTTCACCTTCATGGCATATGTTGCTCACACACATGTGCCTATGGACTAATCACCTGTGTATCTCACATAAACACAATTAGTCCACCTAAGTTGTCACTCAATTACCAAAACCAAACAAGGACCTTTCAACTTCGCGTTGACGTAATCGTAGCGAGACGTAGATTATTTTCACAAACATTTTATCTTGTTTTCTATACTATTGGTGTATTGTTCTAATGATAGGAATGTTTGCTTTGTATGAATGCTTTTGGAATGTTGTATGTTGCCATGTTGGTCACGTTCAGACGGTGAGGAGAATGTTGGAGACCAAGAATTCTTCGACGACCAGTAGGACCAGCAAGAGTTTGTGAACCAAGGCAAGTATAGCATGGGCCTACCTTGATGTCCTATTTCACTTTAATCAATTACTCATGTGCATGTGTCTAATTTTGATAACCCTAAGGACATTCTAGACATTTGATGACTTGTTCCCTTGACTCCTATGGGGTAATTGCATATGGGTAGATTGCTAGTGCTCTAACTGAACATGATCTACATGATGATGAATGATTCTATGGAACTAAAAGTATAACATGAATTATAACAACTATTCCATAGGGCGAAGGTGCAAATGACTTTTGATCATGTTGCTCCTGGCCCTCCATAAGGACTTATCTGTCGGCAAAAGCTGGGACTGACAGTGCAACTGGGAGAGTCATATGGCTCTGACTTTAGCTCAGTAATAGGACCTTTTCTAGCTAGTTAGAGGTTACCTTTTTGGCGCAAATGGGGCTTGCCACGTTGGGTATAGGGCTACCTCTGTTCCTATGAGTATAGCCGTGATGGATATGTGCCATAGGAAAGGGGGGTTCCTACATCTGCCTGCCAAGGAAACCTAGTGGCCCTAACTTGTTAGAGAAACCTATGAAACGGCTTCATAGTGTACCCTGCCCGCTCACCTTGGCAGTGACATGGGAGTAATTAACCCGGGCATATGGGAATCATGACTCGTGGTGAATGTGCACCACCTCTGCAGAGGGTAACAAACTGTTATAACAGCCATGCTCACGGTCACGAGTGGCCCAAAAAACTCACAGAATAACTGGCTACTTGTTATTGATCATTTAAGTTGTTCTATGATGATATATGGTACACTTGACCCTGATATATGTTCTTATGGGATTAAATGGGAGCTTAAGCATAATTTGATAATATCTGATAATAAAAGCTTGTCGTACTAAAAATGCTAACTGCAGTAAACCAGTGTCAACCTTTTGAGCTTCATAACCCCATGTTAACTTGTTAAGTACGGGATGTACTTATGCTTGTTTATTTTCTTTATTTGGATAAAAATCCCAGATGGGTAACATATGACAACGGGTATGAGGAATTCCCAGAGGATTTTTAGGCTTGTGGTCAACCAGTTGACCTTTCCTATGATGAAGCCCCCTAGAGAGTTATCTTTTTATATTCCACTGTGTGATGTAAGACTATGTTATATTATGAATTTGATGTAAGAGATACCGTGATGATACTTTATGTAATTTATCAGCTTGTGTGTGTGATTAATCCCTGGGCACACATGAGTTTTGTGCATTCAATTTTATCCTTAAAATTGGGTGTGACAAATTGGTATTAGAGCCAGGTTGACTGTAGGACGCAAGCCTAATTAGAAAATGGTCGTTTTAGCATCTTTACTCCTCTGGTTTCTTGCTTACTGTCTTATTCTTGTTATTTTATTAAAACATTTATGCTTTTCATACCTTAATCTATTATATGAAATTGTTGATTCTAATTCTATCTCACTTTAAATCTATAGATGTCTTATAACCCGAAGACTGCTCGCCTCAGCACTGCTCGCTATCGTGCCCTGTTCACCCCACGTGCTCCACAGGCGGAGAAGGAGATTGTGATCATCTCTGACGACGAGGAGATGGCTACCCCGATGCCTGCACCTGCTCCTACTCTAGTTGTCACACCGGTCTATCCTGTCGTAGCTACACCTAAGGAGTCGACGACTACTTCCCCTACACCTGCACCATCCCCAGCTGTCCCCGTGGTGGATGAGGAGATTGGCTGGAAGTGCAAGTACTACTTCAAGCTAGCTCCAGAGACGGCCTACTACCACACCCTCCTCACTCACGTGCTGGACGACTACTACCCCGACTTGCACGCCTCCATCAGCTACCACTGTGCCGAGTACCAGCATCCATTGGAGGCTACCTTCTGGAAGGTAGAGCTGGTGGTCACCGCTTGAAATGACATCAAGAATGGACATGAGGTGGAGACTGTCCACCGTGCCCCTGCCAGGAGAGCCCATGCCTTGGATGGCATGGAGGATGCAGCACAGAACGCCTACATCCACTACCATGGTCGTCGCTTTGAGGCCATGAGGGAGGATCGCTTCAGGTTCCTTCATCGCAATGATCATGAGGGTGTTTGGCAGGTTTTATCTCCACCAGAGAGTGACCCAACTCTAGAAGCAACGGTGCAGCATGTCCACGCTATGCAGGGGGTGGATGAGGAAGTCAAAGGAGAACTGCATGCATCTTAGAGGGCTCAGAGACGCCTCCAGAAGCAAGTGGATGAACTTCGAGCTCAACTTGGGTAGCCATCCATCTACAAGAAGAAGCGCCGGTCCTTCACCATGATTGACACCGCTCCATAGGTGTTAGGTGCCTTGATCTAGATTACCACATCGTTAGTTCGTGTTTCTTATTTGGTCTTGTTTGGTCTTGTGAACTTGGATGATTAGATGTTTAATTTGTGAACTTGGTTGATTTGGTATTTGTTTGATTGCTGGAAGTTTGTGGGCATGTCCACAACTTCCTTAGATTGGAACCTTAAGTTTAGAATGAAATCTTAATGCAGATGTTTTGCTTTATCTTATCTCTGCTGTGCTGATTTCTAGAGCAGCCTGTGTTCTTTATCTGGTATCTCGAAATCTGGGCTGTCAAAAATTCTGAAATTTTTGTGGAGATAACTAGACTTCTGTATATTTCAAATGTCTCTGGAATCATGTCAATAGCTGTTCAGGTTTATGAGATCTAGCTGACACAAGTTGATGTTCCTGCGCTGTCTAGAACCCAGAACAGTTTCGGTTTAGCTCTACTTTTGACCATATGTATGTCAGAATCTGTAAAAGTGATCTAAATAAAAGTTGTAGCTGATCTCCTAAGCTTTCTAAAAAATCTTGGTGCACCTCTGTTGGATCTCTAAAACTTGAGTTATAACAGTTTTACTGAACTGCTGAATTTGAATCTTGTCCAGAAAATTCTCAGTATTGTTTCTTATCTTTTGTAAGCTCTCTATAATTGGAAAATCTCTAAATTTTTCACATTTGTTGGAAAATAGATGGCCGCAAGAGGAGGAAGAGGCAGAGGCCGTGGTTGTGGATGTGATGCTCTCATAAATCCACCACCACCACCACCTATGACCATGGAACAAATATTGGGAATGCAAGCGCAGCTGATGCAAGCTATGTTGCAGCGCTTGGACAATGAACCTGCAAGAGGACCACCACCTATTCAGGTCAGAGATAAGCATGGAGAGTTTATGAAAGGTTGTCCACCAGTGTTCACCCATGCCTCAGACCCTATGGAGGCAGATGATTGGTTGCGTGTTGTAGAGAAACAACTGAACATAGCACAATGCAACGATCTTGAGAAGGTGTTGTACGCTTCTGGGCAACTCCATGGAGCTGCTCAGGATTGGTGGGAATCATTCTAGTTTGGACGTCCCAACAATGCTCCTGCTATCACCTAGTAGGAATTCAAGGACAATTTCTAATCATACCATATTCCCGATGGACTAGTGGAACTGAAGCAAGAAGAATTCAGGTCCCTCAAGCAAGGATCCATGACTATGGCGGAGTATCGGGATAAGTTCGCACAACTATCATGCTATGCTCCAAATGATGTAGTGGACGACAAGGATAAGCAACGCTATTTCCTCAAGGGACTCTATGATGGACTGTAGCTCCAGCTGATGTCTAATACTTACCCTAACTTCCAGTCTTTGGTGAATCGCGCTATCGTGATTGACGATAAGCGCAAGGAGATGGAAGCTAAGAAGAGGAGGCTACAAGGGCAAGCTTCTAGAAGCAACACTCGCCCACGTGCTTATCCCCAGCAAGGTTTCTAGCAAAGGAATCAAGGACCAACTCACCAGGGAAACCGTGGTCAGTATCCTCAGTGGAACCAGCTCCAGTAACGCCCCCACTACCAGCAACAGTTTGAAAATCAGCGTCCCTAGCAACAGACCAGCAATCCTACAACACGCTAGGGAGTGCCCAACAATGCTCCTGTGAAGAGTGGTGCACCCAACAATCCCAATGCCTGCTATCGCTATGGAGAAGTAGGTCACTATGCTCATCAGTGTCCTAAGAAGCAGAACCAACAAGCACCTCAGAACTAGACCGGCAATCAAAATTTCAACGCTCGACCACCTCACACTGCGAAGGTGAACTATGTGTCATCTGATGCAGCTCAGGAGACGCCTGAGGTCATGTTGGGTACATTCAGCGTCAACTCTATCTCTGCTATTGTACTTTTTGATTCTGGTGCTTCACATTCTTTTATCTCCCAAGCTTTTGTTAGAATGCATAGCATACCTTTGTGTGCCATGAAAAACCCCATACTAGTAAATTCCTTAAGGGGGTAGACTTCAAAGTGAAGCCTATTGTGTTGAGAACAGCGGGAATTGATCTTATTCTAGGAATGGATTGGATGAAACAACACCGGGCAGTGATTCAGTGTCAGGAGAAATCTATGGTTGTGACATCACTCAATGGAGATAGAATCTGTGTAGAAGTGGTAGTGCAAGCTCAGCCTACAGCCACAGTGAACCAGCTAGATGGTGAAGTCAATGAACAAGATCATGTCATGGAGGAGTTCCCGGATGTCTTCCCCGATGACTTGCCAGGTATGCCACCTGACCGAGACATTGAATTCATTATTGAATTATTATCTAAAACTGCACCAATAGCTAAACGTCCATATAGAATGGGGGTTAATGAATTAGAAGAGCTTAAGAAACAACTAAAAGAGTTGCAAGAAAAAGGTTTCATACGCCCTAGTTCTTCCCCATGGGGGGCACCTATGATCTTTGTGGATAAGAAGGATGGTAGTCAACAGATGTGTGTGGATTACAGCTCACTTAATGAGGTTACAATCAAGAATAAATACCCTTTGCCTAGGATTAATGATTTGTTTGATCAGTTGAGAGGAGCCCATGTATTCTCCAAGATTGATCTCCGCTCAGGGTATCATCAGCTTAAGATTCGAAACTCAGACATACCCAAGACAACATTCAATACACGGTATGGATTATATGAGTACACCGTTATGTCTTTTGGATTGACCAACGCACCTGCATACTTCATATATCTGATGAATAAGGTGTTCATGGAATTTCTAGATAAATTTGTGGTGGTATTCATAGATGACATACTAATATTCTCCAAGACTGAAGAAGAACATGCTAAACACATAAGGTTAGTCTTGCAAAAGCTTAGAGGACATAAGTTATACGCTAAGTGGAGCAAGTGTGAGTTTTGGTTGAAGGAAGTCTCTTTTCTGGGTCATGTTGTCTCCAATGGTGGAATAGCAGTGGATCCAGGCAAAGTGCAAGATGTATTGAATTGGAAACCACCAACAACTGTAAGTGAGATTCGAAGCTTTTTGGGATTGGCTGGATACTACAGAAGGTTCACTGAAGGTTTTTCCAAGCTAGCCAAGCCTATGATAGCTCTGTTGGAAAAGAATGCTAAGTATGTATGGTCGGATAAATGCCAGGCAAACTTCGATGAGCTAAAGAAGAGATTGACTATAGCTCCAGTATTAATTCTACCAAATTTAAGCAAGAACTTCTCTATATATTGTGATGCATCCCGTTTGGGCCTTGGATGTGTGCTTATGCAAGAAGGAAGGGTGGTGGCATATGCATCTAGGCAACTAAGGAAGCATGAGTTGAATTACCCTACTCATGACTTAGAATTGGTAGCTGTGGTTCATGCTTTGAAGATCTAGAGACATTATCTAATTGGACATAAGAGTGATATCTATACTGATCATAAGAGTTTGAAGTATATCTTTACCCAATCAGATCTGAATCTGAGGCAATGTCGTTGGTTGGAATTGATCAAAGACTATGATTTGGAAGTGCATTATCACCCAGGAAAGGCAAATGTCGTAGCTGATGCACTTAGCAGAAAAAGCTATGCCAATGGACTTCAGATGACATCTATGTCAGTAGAGTTGTGTGCTGAAATGGAGTATCTCAATTTGAGTTTTGTCACTAATGCAATGGAATTGGTGATAGAGCCTACTTTGGAACAAGAGATACGCAAAGGTCAATTGGAGGATGAAAAACATAAGGTGATAGCAGAGAATGTAGTGGTTGGAAAGGCACCCGGATTTAGAATGGATGAGAATGACACTCTTTGGTTCGGAAAAAGGATATGTGTACCTAAAGTGAAGGCTATCCGTGATGCAATTCTACAAGAGGCCCATGAGTCTGCTTATTCTATACATCCCGGAAGTACCAAGATGTATTTGGATCTCAAGGAGAAGTATTGGTGGTATGGTTTGAAGAGAGATGTGGCAGAGTATGTGGCTTTGTGTGACACTTGTCAAAGAGTGAAAGCTGAGCATCAAAGACCTGCAGGGTTGCTACAACCAATGAAGATTCCTAAATGGAAATGGGAAGAAGTTGATATGGATTTTATCGTAGGATTGCCCTACACTCAAAGAGGTTATGATTCAATATGGATAATAGTGGATCGACTCACCAAGGTTGCCCACTTTTTACAAGTCAAGACTACCTATACGGGTGCAAGACTAGTAGAGTTGTACAAGGAAAGAATAGTGTGCTTACATGGTGTTCCCAAGAAAATTGTGTCGGATAGAGGCACTCAGTTTACATCGCAATTCTGGCATAAAGTACATAGGTCTTTGGAGACAAAGTTGAATTTTAGTTCTGCTTACCACCCGCAAACTGATGGACAGACTGAAAGGATCAACCAGATTTTGGAAGATATGTTGAGAGCTTGTGCATTACAGTATGGTGATAGTTGGGATAAGAGTCTGCCATACGCAGAGTTCTCGTACAACAATAGTTATCAAAAGAGTCTCAAGATGGCACCTTTTGAGGCGTTGTATGGATGTAAATGTAGAACGCCTTTGTTCTGGAATCAGACTGGAGAAACTCAAGTGTTTGGACCTGATGTCCTTAGAGACGCGGAAGAACAAGTGAGAATGATTAGAGACAATTTGAGAGTGGCTCAGTCCCGATAGAAGAGTTACGCTGATACTCGCAGAAGAGAGCTGACTTTTGAAGTTGGTGATTGTGTGTACTTGAAGGTGTCACCAATGAGAAGTGTCAAAAGATTCAATATGAAGGGAAAGTTAGCACCAAGGTATATAGGACCTTTTAAGATCCTAGAGAGACATGGAGAAGTAGCTTATCGGTTGGAACTACCTGAGAGTTTGTCAGGTGTGCACGACGTGTTCCATGTTTCCCAATTAAAAAAGTGTTTGAGGGTACCAGAAGAGCAGATTCCTTTGGAAGAACTTGCTATTAAGGAAGATCTTACTTATGAAGAGTATCCGATAAAGATCTTGGAAACTGCCGAAAGAGTTACAAGAAGCTGAACTATAAAGATGTGCAAGGTGCAGTGAAATCGATATACAGAGGCTGAGGCTACATGGGAAAGAGAAGAGGATCTGAGAAAGACTTATCCCCAATTATTTGAGTAAGTAATCACCCAAATCTCAAGCACGAGATTCATTTTAAGGGGGGTAGAATTATAACACCCAAAAATTTGCACTCTTTTAAAATAGCTAAATTGATTTATTTACGCAATTATGTGTGCATACCAATGTAGAAAAATAATAATTTTTATAAAACTAAAATCAAATATAAGATTAGCTACAAGTGATGCATACATGCCGTTGCATATTATTTTGTGAATATTTGGTATTGATCAAAGATTTCAAAGAGAATTGAAATTTGAAAATCATTTGAAAAAAAATAATAATAAATAAAGGAAATAACCTCCTCTCTCTCAATTCCGGCCTACTGGCCCAGCTCCCTCCCGCTGGCCCATTTCCTCCTCGCGGCCCAGCTCGTGCGAAGCACCCCACCAGCCCAGCTCCACACCGGCCCAACACCAGTGGGCAACCGCCGCGCCTCCCCCTTCCGCTCTTCCCTCCGCACTAACAGGCCGGGCCCACCTGTCGGCGCCGTCCCCTTCCTCCCGCGCGTGCGCCTGGAGCAACCGCCGCCCGCGCCCGATTTTCTCACGTCGTGGGAGCGCCCCTCCTCGCGCCTAGCCTCTTTAAAACGAAGCCCACACTCGAGCCACCCCCCTGCTGCCTCTCCCCGCTCCGTTTTCGCCTTGCTCACGCCTCAGAGGCCACAACCAATGCACGGCGAAGCACCGAAGGCCACCGTCCACCGTCCGCCGTGACCTACCTTCCCCGAGCCGACTCCGACCCCAAGTTCCCCGCTGTGAGCCTCCCCATGCTCTCCTCTCTCTCCCCGACCTTCTTCTATGGCATTTAGTGGCTTCTAGCGCCGTAGTCACATGCGCCGAGGATCTTCGGCCACCGTCCATGGCGACCACCGTCACAGCAGCACCCCTCGGCCACCTATTTGGCCTAGCCATGATCCCCTGCTCCTCTGCTTCATCCCGGTGCCATCAGATACATTTTCCATGGACCATGGCCCCCTAACCGTGCTCGCCGGAGTGCTCCACACCACCGGCAATGGAGAACCACCGCGGCTGCATGTTTTGGCCAGCTCCCCCCCCCCCTATTCTCTCTCCTCCGAATAATCCGAGCCCTCCATCGTCTGATCAACGGCTCTGAGTGGCCAATACCCCTTCATGGGTCAATTTGCTTAAGAGACCCTGTACTTTTCTAAGTCCTAACCCGCAGTCCAACGCGTATTTCCCTGATTACGCATTCTCGTTTTGAAAGCGTAAAGTTCACTGCTTTAGTCTAAAATACGTTTTCAGTATTTATAGAAATGTCATTTGAACTGTTTTGCTTATAAAATTGTCGTTTTAGCTCCGAATTGATCCGTTCAAATCACGTTAGCTTCGTAATTCCATAATCTACATGTTAAAACCACTGTTAGTCAAGTTTGGAACTTTTTAATTTCATGGTTAGATTTAATTAAATATATTGCTATAGGAAATCCCGTTTAAATCATAACTTTCACATTTTAGCTCTGTTTTTCATGGACTTCGCGTTGACATGATCGTAGCGAGACATAGATTATTTTCACAAACGTTTTATCTTGTTTTCTATACTGTTGGTGTGCTGTTCTAATGATAGGAATGTTTGCTTTGCATGAATGCTTTTGGAATGTTGTATGTTGCCGTGTTGTTCGCGTTTAGACGGTGAGGAGAACGTTGGAGACCAAGAATTCTTCGACGACCAGCAGGACCAGCAAGAGTTTGTGAACCAAGGCAAGTATAGCATGGGCCTACCTTGATGTCCTATTTCACTTTAATCAATTACTCATGTGCATATGTCTAATTTTGATAACCCTAAGGACATTCTAGACATTTGATGACTTGTTCCCTTGACTCCGATGGGGTAATTGCATATGGGTAGATTGCTAGTGCTCTAACTGAACATGATCTACATGATGATGAATGATTCTATGGAACTAAAAGTATAACATGAATTATAACAACTGTTCCATAGGGCGAAGGTGCAAATGACTTTTGATCATGTTGCTCCCGGCCCTCCATAAGGACTTATCTGTTGGCAAAAGCTGGGACTGACAGTGCAACCGGGAGAGTCATATGGCTCTAACTTTAGCTCAGTAATAGGACCTTTTCTAGCTAGTTAGAGGTTACCTTTTTGGCGCAAATGGGGCTTGCCACGTTGGGTATAGGGCTGCCTCTGTTCCTATGAGTATAGCCACGATGGATATGTGCCATAGGAAAGGGGGGTTCCTACATCTGCCTACCAAGGAAACCTAGCAGCCCTAACTTGTTAGAGAAACCTATGAAATGGCTTCATAGTGTACCCTGCTCGCTCACCTTGGCAGTGACATGGGAGTAATTAACCCGGGCATATGGGAATCACGACTCGCGGTGAATGTGCACCACCTCTATAGAGGGTAACAAACTGTTATAACAGCCGTGCTCACGGTCACGAGCAGCCCGGAAAACTCACAGAATAACTGGCTACTTGTTATTGATCATTTAAGTTGTTCTATGATGATATATGGTACACTTGACCCTGATATATGTTCTTATGGGATTAAATGGGAGCTTAAGCATAATTTGATAATATCTGATAATAAAAGCTTATCATACTAAAAATGCTAACTGCAGTAAACCAGTGTCAACCTTTTGAGCTTCATAACCCCATGTTAACTTGTTAAGTACAGGATGTACTTACGCTTGTTTATTTTCTTTATTTGGATAAAAATCCCGGATGGGTAACAGATGACAACGGGTATGAGGAATTCTCAGAGGATTTTTAGGCTTGTGGTCAATCAGTTGACCTTTCCTATGATGAAGCCCCCGAGAGAGTTATCTTTTTATATTCCGCTGTGTGATGTAAGACTATGTTATATTATGAATTTGATGTAAGAGACACCGTGATGATACTTTATGTAATTTGTCAGCTTGTGTGTGTGATTGATCCCTGGGCACACATGAGTTTTGTGCATTCAATTTTATCCTTAAAATTGGGTGTGACAGCACACTAGGTCCTAATGCATATGCATGAATTACTTCACCTGGTGGCACTTGATAACCGCTTTAACCGAGATTCTTCCCTCTTGATAGTATGGCTATCTATCCTAAATCCATTCACACCCAGTAGGTGTCTTGAGTGGCAAAACAAAATGGCTCTATCAAATATACCTTTGCCTTGAGCCAATTTTGTTTTTCTCTTTCTTATTTTCCAAGTCTAGAGCTTAATCACCATCATCCCATGTCCACCAACATCACCATTGACTTCATCTTGCTCCACCACTTGGATTGAATCATCCTATCTAGTCACACACTTAGATGCAAGGATTAGTCCAAATAGGTTTCATCAATTATCCAAAACCAAACTAGGGCTTTCAATCTCCCCTTTTTGGTAATTGATGACAACCTCTACAAAGATATGAAATAAAATCAATTTTGAATCCATGTTGCTTACCCAAGCATTTTTACCATATGTAAAGGATTTGGACAAGTTTCATGAACCCGAATTTATAGCATTTGCTCCCTCTACATATTTGCTAAGAGTTTGGATTGAAAGCTTGCACATATACATAGATAGGAAATGTGGGAAAGCAATATCTACCAAATAATGCTAAGGTATAAGAGATGGACCTTTGAAGTATGAGACCAATTGGAGTGCACCAATATACCATCCTTAGCACCATTGCTAGTTAGATACTTCTTGCAAAACACAAACACTAGATACCTCGTGAGATCAACATTATAAGCAAAGTTCTAGTAGCACTTGTGAAAATAAATGCAAGTCACATCTAACTATCATCCTATGCATACTAGTTTTTCATTTCATCATTCAAACCTACAACTAACATACACCACACAAGCATGTATTTTGAATTTAAACTTGACAAATGCAAGCAAGCATATGTGAATTCACATTCAAATGCATCATTCAAGTTCATGAGCTTGCTCCCCCTACTTGTATGCTCAAATTTTAATTGATCCCTTTCATTTGTCATATCTCTCCCCCTATGTTAAAAGTTCTCCCCACTGGTAGAGAACCGAGCTTTACTCCCGGTGGGGAACCCCCTCTAGTCCCGGTTCCCCACCTGGGAGCAAGCATCCGGGACTAAAGGGGGGGGGTCCTTTAGTCCCAGGTCAGGAACCGGGACTAAAGGAGGACCTTTAGTCCTGGTGGGTAACACCAACCGGGACTAAAGGTGCCTCCTGACATGCCATGATGGCCGGCACCTTTAGTCCCGGTTGGTAATACAAACCGGGACTAAAGGTTTTTTTCTTTTTTCTTTTCTTTTCATTTTTTTGTTTTCTTTTCAAAATAGGTTTTCGAAGTCGTATTGTACGCTGCTAATTATACATTTATACGCACATATAGTATGTTTTGGTTCAAGCACAATGAACGTATTAAATCACACAATTCAAGCATAGAAATATATATATATATATATATATATATATATATATATATATATATATATATATATATGCATGCATGCATCATATATATATTTACATGCATGCATGCATATGTGTATTTTACATTATATTATTTCATGTGCATATATTACAAAAGATTGCATTATAGTTGTTGTGACATAACAAGTTTCCTCTCATCCTCTAGCTTGGCTTCAATGGCAGTGTTGGGTCGAAGTAGAACTCGCCCTTGGAATCGATGACCTGCTCATTAAAAAATCCGGCTATAGACTCTTGAATTGCTTTGATTTGGTCTTGCCGTATGACCTTTTCCTCCAACCATCGAGTCTACAGGTTTGAATTAAAGGAAAATAAATTAATATATGTACATATATATAAAGACATAGTAACACAATCAATAATAATAATTAAATGAATATATAGTGTATTTTTAACGTACTTTGAGTCTCTCTGTAGGAGTTCTTTGGGAGAGCACCTTGATAAACTTGCAAACATAGTAACCACAGTAGTTGTTCCCCTATTCCTGCCTCAGACACCACTTTACGAGAAAAAGATTTGTCATCCAATCTGGTGATCTGGTGAAAGCTATATGTTTAATTAATAAAGATGATGCGATTCAGGGGACTTACTTTCAAAGGGATTACATTCAGTGGCACTTTGCATTTTTCCATGTGTTGCTTCTCAATAAAGGTTTTCCAAACACTGCCCAATAAAAAATTTGCCACGTCATCAGATATAGTTAATCATCATGTTTGTGTGTATATATAGTTGCTAGAGATCCCGAAATTACCTCTGGATAATATCTATCATATCTTGGTAGTCTTGTTGTGGTTTTCTCATCGAGTCATAGATTATCAAGTGACTTTTCACCAGATCGATGTCCATCAATATCCAGTGATTGCTGCATGTGTTTATAGGATATAACGCATAACAGTCATTAATTAACTAGAATCAACATATGAGCCATTAAGGCTATGATCGACATGATTAACACTCACTTGAAGTTATAGGGAAGGAGTATATCATTCTTGTGGCGTTGGTTCACTAAGAAGTTCATGAGGTTACTCTCTGACTCAGACTTCCAATTAGTCTTTGGAGTAATTGGGTCTTCGAATACTATATGGGGATCAACAAAACCAATTTCATTGCAGCCTTCCTTTCTGAGCTCTATCATTGTAAATCTGCATATATATAGTACTTGTTAGGATAATTTATACGCATATACACACATATGATGAGTTTAATAATAGATCGAAAGAATTATTACTTATAGGCAATAGCAGCTAATGATAACTTTGTCCAGAGAGGTCAGGTGGCATAGTTGATGAAATTCTGCAAAGTCAACATACATAACATCATCGCCACGGAACCAATGTTCATCTCTAATTTTGACACCAACGCAGAAGTCTCCACTGGTAGACGC
Organism: Miscanthus floridulus; assembly: GCF_019320115.1. Classification (NCBI taxonomy): domain Eukaryota; kingdom Viridiplantae; phylum Streptophyta; class Magnoliopsida; order Poales; family Poaceae; genus Miscanthus; species Miscanthus floridulus. The sequence goes on along the minus strand of NC_089590.1, from coordinate 36,309,916 downwards.
CTACATGTACCACTTGTTTAGCAGGTACATTTGCGTCCCCAGATCAGATAAGGCTTGAGGGTTGTATAGACTCTGGCCTAGTACAAATTTTTTCTTCCAAATATCAACCTCTGCCGCACTCTCAATGTTTCCATCACCAAACATCTGGTAAAGGTCGAGACCAGTCTCATCAAGAAATTCACCAAGGTGATCCAAATCGACATCCGGAGGTATGTTTGCCTGATGCATTAATCCTAAATTCGAACCATATTCATTACCAACAACTAGCGGGGGGATTGATTGGTGCGCTTGTTGTCCGAGTTGGGCAACTCCTTTCCCTGCTCGCTTCTTTTTCTGTGCCACCTCAATTGACTTGGTGAGAGTGCGGTCATAGTCTGATAACGTTGATTTGGACGGCTTACGAGATTCCCGCTATTGTTGCTGGTAAGAAGTCACCTTTTTTTCTTAGAATATCTAGAGCTACGAAGAAGTACGATTTCTCCGGGTTTCTCCTTGCTTCTTGATTCATTTTAAGTTTGTCATAGAATCTAGACATGTCTTTTTTATATGCATCAGTTCCTTCTTCCTTCTCTTCAAGTATTATTTTGGGAAGAGCCCTTGGTTTCACGGTGGCTTTCTTTGCAGGCAGGGACTAGTTCTTCGTTTGAGGGGCTGGCCTCTTGCCAGGCTTCTTGGTAGGTGGGGGCGGGGGAGGCGTTGGAGACCTCCTTGGAGGTGTTGGCAGCGGCATTGGAGACCTCCTTGGAGGTGGCGGCTGTGACGTTGGAGACCTCCTTGGAGATGGTGTGGATGCAGCCTCGTCTTCCAACACAATGTCATCGTACAGAGCACTATGATGATCTGGCGATTGAACAATTGGATTTAGGTTGGGGGAGGATCTGCTACAAAAAAAGGAATGACATATTATTATGAGCAGATTATTAATTATTTAAGCCAATACAAATTAATGATGTAGTGTTTTCATTCGCACGTACCTATGGTGTGGTAGTTCAGGAGGAGGTGGAGCCGACATCCCTGGAATGATGATGTAGCGCTTGCGCCATAGAATGAATGTCTTCTCCGCTTCTCCTAGAGTCTTCTCGCCATCACCTCCAGGAATGTCAAGAGGCAAATCACTAAAACCTTTTTTAGCTTTATCTACCGAGATGGTAGCACATCCTTCTTGGATTATATTCTCATGAATCCTTGGTGTCTTGGTTCGGTCGATAGGATTAACAAGACCGATAGCCACCTTGATTGTGGAATTCTCCTTCAGAATGTGTAGCTCACACATTGTACAAGGTTCATTGACGTCATCCACAGGGAAGCGCAGTCCTGTGTCCCCTTGATTTGGTATCTCCGTGGAAGCACAGCTGCTTTTCAACTGAACAGATTGGCTAATGTTGATTCCTAGCTCTGATGCCTGCTTGCTTGCACTCACTGCTATTTGCACTTGCCTTCTAATTTCCTCCTGCATTCTCGCTTCAAGGTTTTTTTCCCGCTCCTGTGCTTCACGCACCGCTTCCTCCAACCTCTGGAGCCGCTGTGCCTCTTCTTCCTTCTTTCTCTAGCAACTTCTGTAGGAAGGTCTGTCCTGAGGGAATCCATGCTCCCACAAGACACTTCCTTTGCCTCTAGTTCGACCACCATGTTCAATAGTCCCGATGGCGTATGTCAGCTCATCCTTCTCTCTGTTGGGCCTGAACGCACCACTAGCAGTAGCTCTCTGAGCATAAAACAATCTTTCTGCTGCTTCTTGCAGTCTTGCGCCATAAATGCACTTCCCTGTCTCCTGGTCTAATGTTCCCCCATGACCAAAAAACTAATTCTTTGCACGTTCTCCCCACTCGAGTGATTCTGGTCTGATACCCTTGGCAAGAAGGTCTGCTTCCATTTTGTTCCACTTCTTAATGGCAGTCGGGTAGCCACCTGATCCCAAGGTATGGTGGTATGTCTTCTGTTGGGCATTACGTTGGTTCTTTATCACCCGACTCACACCCTCTTCTGAAGTCTTGTACTGTACAAACTCATCCCAATAGGGCCTCTGCTTTGAGATCGGGCCTGGGACAGTAAAATCTGGTGCTATGTTCTTCTTGACATACGTCGTGTATAGGTGTTTCTTCCAAGTCTGAAACTGGGTGGCCATCTTCTTCATTGCCCAATCCCTAACTCGCTCCTTCAATTCATCACCATCTATTATATCATCATAACCATCTGTTTGGAGCGTGAAATGTACCAAGACATCATTCCAAATTAACGCCTTGTCACGATCGGAGACAAAACTGATATGAGGAGCATTGGTCTTCTTCTTCCATTCACGGGTACTAATCGGGAGCCAGTCCCGTACAAGGTAACCACAGTGGTGCACAAATTTCATTTTATTCGGCCCCCCCTCGGTTCTCCTGTATCCACATTGAACTCCGAGATGATGAAGCGACCCTCCAATGGCTTTTTGGGACCTCGAACATTTTTACTCTTCGTTGTAGTTGTTGATGTCGATCCAGAGGGCTACAAAACATAAACATTATTTTTAATGTCATGAGCACACATAAGACATATGATAATATATATAGCTAATAATAAAAAATACATACTTGGCCAATATGTTGTTGCTCATTTTGTTCAAGAGCTAAGTACTGACTCCCATCATCTGCATCCTCTTGCACGTTATTTTTAGCACCATCATCGCCGGCAACTTGAGTGCCAGTGTTGATCAAATTCATCATCAACTCCTCCTCATCCATATTTCTCGGGTCGGCCATCTAGCTTCAAAAAACAAAACCAATATATAGTACGTCAAATCTTTGCTTATTACATGCGTAAAATCTACGAACAATATGCATTATTAAATCTTGCCCCTCAGTCACGGACGCAATTCGCCACACTAGGACGAACTACGTCGGTACTAGGGCGAATTAGGGCTATACATAAACGGCCGAGGGCAAATTGCGTCGGTGACTAGGCCACGAGAAAGGGCGGTGTGACAAGAGTGGCGGTGCTCCACTCCGCCGTATATATGTCTGTACACATAGGTGAACGAGGGCAGCGGTGCTCCGCCGTATACATAGAAACGCATGGACGAAATGCATATGAATACAAATGACGTATATATACGTGTCGGCGCGGTGGCCGGTGTGCTGACGACGATGACGTGAGGCGGGCCGGGGCAGTGTCGGTGCGTGATGTTGTGATCCTATGTACCATGTGAACCATGTAGTCATTCATCATATGAGAAAATTCTATGTTAATAATATAAGTATAAGTCATTATGAAATGTAAGTATATGTGTCTTATTGCTCATATAACCATTACTATTTCCGAAATGATAAGAATTTATTTTCTTCTTCTACAGGTGATCTCTGATGCTATGATATGAAGTTTGAAGATAGTCTTCCCGGAAAAAAATTTGTAATGCTCATATTACTTTAGCAACATTAATATATTATATCTGTATATTCAAAGTTCACAAATGAAGAAACGTTGAAGTTTTCCTTCATTTGTCTGTAGCCATGCATGCAAGTCCAACCAAAACTGCTAACATCATCACATGTGATATTTTTGATAAACTAAAAAACGCTTAGTTTACAAACTGGGTATCAAAATTGAGTTCCTATTTGACCAGGATTTACAAATAATATATAGCGTGTTTATTATACAAGCCATGGATTTACATCGATCTAATTAATTTCTAAAGTAATTTCATTGGTGGTCCTTAATTAAACTTGTCATGAGTTCAGGTCCTAGTGATCTTAAAATGTATTTTTGTACCATAAAATACAGTTTTTAACACTCTAATTAAACTTGCTAATTTATCCATATAATATCCAAATATTCAAAACTTGCGTTAAGATATGTTTTTTATTTAAAATCATTTAGAGTTCCAAATATCCATTTTTAGTTCCTAGATTTTGTGATTCAAAATTTGGATTTTTCAATCGACCTCGAGCGTTGACATGGCTTACACCAAAGTTGTAGTTTCCGACGTGATCTATAACTCGGCAGTGGAGGGCTCGGACGAATGTACAAAGAGATCGACGAATATATCACCTCGATCGAGCTCGGTAGTGTGGAGGGCCTCATGCGTGGTGGGGCAACGCACGGTGGAGGGCCTCGGGCGCGGAGGAGGGCGCGGTGGAGGGCCACGGGCGCACGTGGAGGAGGGGCACGGGCGCGCACGGTGGAGGCCGCACGAGGAAGAAGAGGGCGGCGCTAGTGTCACGGAAGGCAAACGGACGCGGCGCGAGGAAGAAGAGGGCGGCGGTGTTCGACGAGGAAGAAGACGAGCAGATCGATCTGCGCCAGGCGCTAGAGGTTATATACCAGAGAGAATTACTCCCGGTGCCAGCCACCAACCGGGAGTAAAAACCCTTTACTCCCGGTGCGTATTACCAACCGGGAGTAAAGGTACCTTTACTCCCGGTGTGTGTTACCAACCGGGAGTAAAGGTATACCTTTACTCCCGGTTGATAACACGCACCGGGAGTAAAGGGTTTTTTTTGGTGGGCCACGAAACTGCAGGCCACCTTTACTCTCGGGTGGGCTTCCCACCCGGGAGTAAAGGTGGCCTGCAGTTTCGTTTTCCGCCTGTTTTAAGCAATAGTCTTGTTAAATACAATAGAAATGCAATAGTTTTTGTTAAATACATAGTAAATTAAATAAAAGGCATAAAATTATTTTGTTAAAAATATGAATTTTCTTTTTGTTTATTGCACATAGGAAAAATCTATAACCTAACTTTTTTATTTTTTGTTAGAATTATAAAACATAATGTAACTAATATTTATTATTTCGTTAATGCAAAAATGTAGTGTTTAATTAAAATTATTAAAACTATTGGTTTTGGACAGGAAATTTGTTTTCACATCATTTTAACGTTAATATTTTAATTTTTCATCACTTAGTATCCTAATTTACCTTTTTGAGAGAGAAATCCCACCAAATCAAACATTGATTTAATTTGAAACATGACATAATAAACATCTGAATTCACAATTATTACATAATATCTCAAATACACACTATATTAAATCACTATATCATCAAGTGGGCACAGCAGTGAACTTCTTCTTTACATATGTCCCTTGGTTATGACCGCTTTGTAATCATGGAGTGTCCTCATCATTTACCAAGATGCTAGGGTCTTTGTTCACTTTGAAGGGCGGAATTCGGTCATCCTTTTCATATTCTTCTGACATGTCCGACTTGTCCTCAATTCCCACGATGACTCTTTTCCCTGAAAGAACTATGTGGTGCTTTGGCTCTTTGGTTGAGTCATTATCGTTTTCCCTCTTTTTGGTTTGGTAGACATATCATTGACATAGAACACCTGATTCACATCCTTGGCAAGGACGAATGGTTCGTCTTTGTACCCAATATTACTAAGGTCTACTGTTGTCATTCCATACTCGTTGTCTACTGTTACCTCGCCTCCGGTCACCTTGACCCATTGGCACTTGAACAATGGGATCTTCAAAGTAGGTGAATATTCTAGTTCCCATATTTCATCTATGCGTCCATAATATGTCTGCTTATTCCCATTCGGGTCTGTGGCATCTATGCGGACACCACTGTTTTGGTTGGTACTCCTTTTATCTTGGGCTACTGTGTAGAATATGTTCCCATTTATCTCGTACCCTTTGTATGTGACGATATGCCATGATGGTTGCATAGCCAATAAATACAGTTGCTCATGGATGCTCTCATCACCTTGACATTTTTTTTGCAACCAACCGCCGAAAGTTTCCATGTGCTTATGCGTAATCCAAGCTTCAGTCTTCCCTGGAAACTCGGATCGTAAGAGATCCTTGTGTGTCTCAATATACGGATCTACCAAAGAGGAGTTCTGTAGAACTATGTAGTGCGCTTTATTGAAATAATCATCATCCGTACCAATATATGTTTTCCTCCCTAGTGTCCCCTTTCCGCTTAGTCTCCCCTCATGTCTCGATTCAGGAACACCAATCGAGTCAAGGTCAGGAATAAAGTCAACACAAAACTCAATGACCTCTTCTGTTCCATAGCCCTTGGCGATGCTTCCTTCTGGGCGAGCACGGTTGTGAACATATTTCTTTAGGACTCCCATGAATCTCTCTAAGGGGAACATGTTGTGTAGGAACACAGGACCGAGAGTGAAAATCTCCTTGACTAGGTGAACTAGGAGGTGTGTCATAATATCAAAGAAGGAAGAAGGGAACACTAACTCAAAGCTGACGAGACATTGAACCACATCATTCTGTAGTTTAGCTAGATCAGTTGGATCAATTGCCTTCTGAGAAATTGCATTGAGGAATGCACATAGCTTCACGGTGGCTAGACGTACATTTGGAGGTAGAATTCCTCTTAATGCAACTGGAAGTAATTGCATCATGAGAACGTGACAGTCATGGGACTTTAAGTTACAGAATTTCTTCTCTGGCACATTTATAATACCCTTTATATTCGAGGAGAATCCAGATGGTACCTTGATGTTGTTTAAGCATTCAAACATGATTTCATTCTCCTCTTTGCTTAGAGTGTAGCTAGCAGGACGTAAGTAATGGCATCCATCATCTGTCTTCTCTGGATGCAGGTTGTCTCTTTCTCTCAAACAACGCAGGTCCTGTCGTGCTTCAAATGTGTCCTTAGGCTTTCCATACACACCCATAAAGCCTAGCAGGTTCACACAAAGATTCTTCGTCAGGTGCATCACGTCGATCGAGCTATGGACCTCCAGGACTTGCCAATAGGGTAGGTCCCAAAATATGGACTTTTTCTTCCACATGGGTGCGTGACCGTTAGCGTCTTTCGGAATAGGTTGGCTTCCATGTCCTTTTCCAAAGACGACTTTCACATCATTGACCATATCGAGTACATCCTCACCGGTTCGGTTGTGAGGCTTGGTCAGGTGGTCTGCCTTCCCTTTAAAATGCTTGCCTTTCTTTCTTACGGGGTGATTTGCAGGAAGAAATCGACGATGGCCAAGGTACATGACCTTTCGACATTTTTTCAAGAATACACCTCTAATATCACCGAAGCAGTGTGTGCATGCATTATATCCCTTGTTTGACTGTCCTGAAAGATTACTTAGAGCAGGCCAATCATTGATTGTTACGAACAACAATGCTCGCAGATCAAAGTGTTCCTGTTTGTACTCATCCCACACACGTACACCTTCTTTATTCCACAAAATGAGAAGTTTGTCAATAAGTGGTCTCAGGTACACATCGATGTCATTGCCAGGTTGCTTCGGGCCTTAGATGAGCACAGGCATCATAATGAACTTCCGCTTCATGCATAACCAAGGAGGAATGTTGTAGATACTTAGAGTAACAGGCCAAGTGCTATGACTACTGTTCTGCTCTCCAAAAGGATTAATACCATCTGTACTTAAAGCAAACCTTAAGTTTCTTGCGTCATTTGCAAACTTCGGGAATTCTCCGTCGATTGCTCTCCACTGGGACCCATCAGTAGGGTGTCTCAACATATTGTCTACCTTACGGTCTTCTTTGTGCCATCATAACAATTTTGCATGTTCTTTGTTTCTGAACAGACGTTTCAAGCGTGGTATTATAGGAGCATACCACATAACCTTGGCAGGGATTTTCTTATGCGGACGTTCGCCCTCAACATCACCAGGGTCATCTCGCCTGATCTTATACCGCGACGCATGGCATACCGGGCATGCATCCAATTTCTCATACTCTTTGCCACGGTATAGGATGCAGTCATTAGGACATGCATGTATCTTCTCTATTTCTAGCCCCATAGGACAGACAACTTGTTTTGCTTTGTAGGTAGTGGCGGGCAATTCATTGTACTTCGGAAGCATCTTCTTTTGGATTTTTAGTAACTCTCCAAATCCCTTGTCAGATACACCATTCTTTGCCTTCCATTGTAGCAATTCTAGTGTGGTTCCCAACTTTTTCTGCCCTGCATCACAAGTTGGGTATAACAATTTCTTGTGATCTTCTAGCATCCGCTCAAACTTGATCTTCTCCTTTTCACTTTCACATTCTCTTTGTGCATCATGAATGACCTGACAAAGATCATCAGCTGGCTCATCTTCTGTGGCTACCTCTTCTTCAGCTTCTCCCATTGCAGTATCATTGAAGCACGCACCATCAGGAATAATATCATTGTCGTCCCATTGTTCTTCTTCACCTTCTTCCATTACAACACCGGTTTCTCCGTGCTTTGTCCAACAAATATAGTTTGGCATGAAACCCGACTTGAACAAGTGTGAATGAAGAGTCCTTGAGCAAGGATATTCCACCATATTCTTACATATGGCACATGGGCAGCACATGAAACCATCGCGTTTGTTTGCCTCGGCCGCATGTAACAAAGAATGCACGCCGTCAATGAACTCTTGGGAGCGGCGATCAGCATTATACATCCAATGACGGCTCATCTGCATTACATGACATAAATATCATATTAAAACCTAGATCATAATTAATTATTTATACAACATGCGTGCCACCACAAAAGATACAAATTTATGAAAGCATCGCTACAATGTAGACAATCCCAACTACCACTAAAAGAACTAAAGCTAAAATACATTTCAGGAGCATAAGGATTTCGTGACCAATCTCAACTAAAACAGACAGATCCCCCGATTGTGCAACATCTTTGGGCTTCTTTAGCTGGATCACTGCCTCATTAGCCGCCGTATCTGCCTGTTGTGCAAGATATTTTTGCACGAGTTCAACATACTCTTCCTCCCAGTAGAAGCCTGAACATCGTCCACTGCCATCCCACTGAAATTAAAACAAAAAATTAGAACTTTAATCACAACCATCATGAAAATAGGTATAAACTAACCATAATCATTAAATACGATAAAATAACTCACATTGCGATCTGGACACTTATAGAAGATACGATCCTTGTTGGGACCCTCCTTCTTCACTCGGTACTCCATCACAATCTTCGTCTCATCACGACACTTGCCGCATGGAATGAGAGGAAGGCCCAGCCTAAGTCGCTTTGGAAACCCATGAGAGGCCGAGGACCCGGAAGCAGTTGCCATCTACTCTCTATACTCATTTTTTAATACACTATAAATTTCTCCTTTTATAAACAAATAAAATTAACAAACTATAAAATTATCTAGATCTCTAAACAATGATATTTTTAATGGTCATTGTGTTCTCGTCTTTTACTGCGGCAGGTAAGTAATTCATATGATATTTCCGCAAATTAACAGAAGAATGGGAATGTACACACATAACAGACTACTACGACGATATCGGGACGTGTGAATAAATAACCATCCGTACTAGTTGACCTTGCTTACGTGATCATCTCGGCGAGCATTTCTCCACCGGATGGCACCGTACTTGGCCACGGAAGAGCTCCAATTCTACGAGGAATGGAACACGGTCTTCCACGACCGTTGCCGCTCTCCCTCGTAGAATCAAAGCTCCTCCTTGACGTCCGTTACCGCTCGGCAGAGAACATGCTCGCCGAAATGAACACGGTCCGCTAGTTCAACTAGTACGGATTTTCTATAATTTTCTAACTATTTTCTAAGTTTTTCATTTCATAAAAAGTTAAAATAAAAAGTACGATGATTGACAGACTACTGCGACGATATCGGGACATGTGAATAAATAACCATCCGTACTAGTTGAACTTGCTTACGTGATCATCTCGGCGAGTATTTCTCCACCGGACGGCACTGTACTTGGTCAAGGAAGAGCTCCGATTCTACGAGGAAGGGAACACGGTCTCCCACGACCGTTGTCGCTCTCCCTCGTAGAATCAAAGCTCCTCCTTGATGTCCGTTACCGCTCGACAGAGAACATGCTTGCCGAGCTGAACACGGTCCGCAAGTTCAACTAGTACGGATTTTCTATAATTTTCTAACTATTTTCTAAGTTTTTATTTATATATACTACGTTTAGGTATGGTGATTGACAGACTACTACGACGATATCGGGACATGTGAATAAATAACCATCCGTACTAGTTGACCTTGCTTACGTGATCAGCTCGGCGAGCATTTCTCCACCGGACGGCACCGTACTTGGTCAAGGAAGAGCTCCGATTCTACGAGGAAGGGAACACGGTCTTCCACGACCGTTGTCGCTCTCCCTCGTAGAATCAAAGCTCCTCCTTGACGTCCGTTACCGCTCGGCAGAGAACATCCTCGCCGACCTGAACACGGTCTGCAAGTTCAACTAGTAAGGATTTGCTATAATTTTCTAACTATTTTCTAACTTTATATTTATATATACTTTAACCTTCTTTCATGTAAATATGCAAGCTTGAAGTGATTTTGAGCTCAAATTGCTTACAAATGAAAAAAACCACAATAAAGAACCATAAATATATATAGTGAACAAAATGGCATAAGAAAATGGTAAAAAAAATGAGAGTATGAGATTGGTAACCTTTACAACTGAAGAATCGACGGAGGAATCGAAGAAATCGACGGAGGAATCGAAGAATGGATGGAGGAACAATGGAGGGAGGGAGGAAGCAAGAACACTACTGCAGTGAGCTTCAAAATGTGCTGAGCTCGGGCTCGGGGAGGAAGGAGGAGACGGCCGATTTATAAAGGGAGAACATTTAGTCCCGGTTGATGGATCCAACCGGGACTAAAGGTAACTTTCCAACCCCGGGCGCAGCCACGGCCCGGGAGTAGACCTTTACTCCCGGTTGGAGCCACCAACCGGGAGTAAAAGTATACCTTTAGTCCCGGTTGGTGGCTCCAACCGGGACTAAAGGTCCCTGCCACCTCTGTCTGGCACAGTAGCCGTTGGGCAGGGACCTTTAGTCCCGGTTGGATCCACCAACCGGGACTAAAGGTATCTCTAGTCCCGGGTGCAAAAAATCCCGGGACTAGAGTCCATTTTGGTCGAGGATCAAAGGTCTGTTCTCTACTAGTGCCCCTTTTATCTTTGTTTCTCTCCAAACCTTATGTTTGTACATTACTTCTCCCCCTTTGTCATCAATGACCACAAAGGTTTAATTTTAGATAGGTTTAGATTAGCAAAATCAAACAATGAGGTGAGGATAATTTTCTCAAATTTGGTTTAATCTAGAACACTTGCCAAAGATATTTGATATAGCTCTACAGAGAGAGCAGGCCTTAAAGTTATACATGCGCAGCCATTTGATATAGCTCTGTAGAGAGAGCAGGCCTTAAAGTTATACCTTTTGATTTTGATATAGCTCTGTAGAGAGAGCAAGCCTTAAAGTTATACCTACGCAGCCATTTGGAGAAATGATCGTTTCGGACTCTACACTACCTCATAAAAGAAACCGTTGTAAGTTTGGAAAAACTCTAGCTCGCAGCGTGGGTTTTGTGTTCCCGTGTGCTGAAAAGCTTGCATGGCTGAAAGGCTGAAACACCGACTGCCGGAGTGTATAAAGGCGATGAACAGGTATGTCATTCATCTTGCTTGTTGAATGTGGTAACTTAGTATCAGTCTCTTGAAAGCTATTCCCCTACCATAATAGGTGATGTTTTAGCATAGGATTCAAGGAGTAAAAGGTTGGTAGTGCACAGGAAATAAGGAGAGAGAGAGAGAGAAAAGATATCGTGGGCAAAGAGAAATGTGCATTGAAAAGTGAGAATAATAGGGATGAAATTGAAAATGGGTATCCAATATATCCAACATTCCTATATCAGAAATGATCCAAAGTCCGACTCTCGGAAGCGGCCCCAAACAAAAAAATAAAATAAAATCCCTCAATCCCTTCTTATCCGTTTGCCCGCCCCCAACTCTTTTGTGCTTATCCGCTAGGCCCCGAAGTAGCGTGGCTGCTCATTGTCCGTGGCCTTGCCACACGCGCTCGTCCGCTATTGTGCCATGTACCACCGCCTTGCACCCCATCCCCGGCCACGCTGCCCGCCCATCTCAGACACCTATGCTGCCTGCTCCCTCGCTGTGTGTTCGCTGTCTGTCTCCCATCGTTGTCGTGCATGCCGCTGACCCCGCCATGGCTGCTGGGCACATGTGCCATGGCGCCTCAAGTCTTCTAGGATCGTGCCAAGGGACCCACGAGCGTGGGCGGTGCTGGTGGTGCTCGTGCGTCGCGGCTCACCGCCAAGCTCTGACCTCGATGGCCGGAATCAACTAGCCCGACATTTCCCCTATGTTGCATAGGTATGTTTCAAGTGTTTCAGGCGTTTCAGATATATGTTACAATTGTTTCATCTTGATGTTGCAAAAATAGATCGAGGGATATTGTACATGTTGCATATGTTGAATGTTTTCAGACTCATGTTGCAAGCGTTTATTCAAAATGTTTCATCTATTTCGAGACGTATGCTGCAATCGTATTTTATCTGGATGTTGCACATGTTGCAACAGTATGTTTCCAAATATTTTAGTTGTTTTAGTCTTATGTTGCAACAAGTGGTTTAATGTTGCAAGTTGCAAGTGTTTTATTTTGGATGTTTCACGTTGTTTCACACACATATTGCAAAAGCATGTGTCCAAATGTTTCATTTGTTTTTAGTCTTATGTTGCATTCATGTTGCAAGTGTTTTATGTTGTTCGGCTGGTGGTGAGCCAGGGGCTGGTGGACGGGCCACGCGGCGCGCCAGGGCCAGTGGATAGGGGTGTTACGGACTGGGCAAGCTGGGGCGTGCTCGTCCTAAGCTGCTCATCCCATCTCTTGAGTGCCGCCCACGCAGAGAAAGAGGAGGGGATCGGGTGCAGAGATGGGGACAAAGTGCACATGTGGGGCGGGGCGAAGGCGGACGGGGAAGGGGCGAAGATGGACGGGGGGCGAGCTACGTCGGGCCTGTGACCGGGAGCTGGGCCATGGTTCGGTTCGCTGGGACTGGGAGTTGCGTCTAGACGCACTGCGGGCATCGGACGTCCGGGCGCTAGTGCCTCCATTCCTATATGCTAAAGCTTATAATATGAATATCTGTATTTGTATCCATTTCTAGTGTGGATACTAAATAGATGTACTCGAATTTGTTTTTTTTTGTTATTTTTCTCTATTTGATTTTATATATGTATTCGACAAAAAATGGAATATTTGACACTTATCTGTATCCATGGAAGGTATAATTAATCTATTTAAACGTTTTCTCTCCATGACTAGTGCCTAATTACTTAATTTAAATATTACTAATGATGCATCAAAACTATTTAATATTATATCTATAAATATCTATAAATATTATTTAAATATTATTAATGATACATAAGGATGAAATTAATTTTAATATTATTCTAATATCATTTAAACCTAATATATTCATTGTTGTAAATTATTTTAATACTTTTATTTATTTATTTACTAATTTAAATTAGTTAAATAATTTATAACTTCATAATAAATATTATATTAAATAATGATGGATTAATTGATATACTTAATTATTAAATATTTCATGATACATATATTATTTTTGTTGAGCTATCATTGTCAATGTTATATACCCGCATACTTTAAACTCTACTTGTGTAACAATTTTGTAATTACAAAAACGTTGATAAAACAAAATGGCTACTTGTTGCCTACCATTCTTGTTTGAATTTCTTCACTTAACCTATCATTTTATTAAATATTATCCATTATAATTTAGTTCACTTCGATATTAGAGATTATTAGAACCATAAATTGATTTTATTTCACTTTGGTTGTCAATGCACTTAGTAGTAAAATTCCATTAATGAATGTTGTATTTAACAATATGTACTTTGAGTTGAGTTCAGTAAATATATGAACCTAAGCCATCCTTTTTGTTTTTGTATTGAAAAATATCTGTGTCCATATTTGAATTTGAATTAAAATGTGGTAAAAGGTGATATCCAAATCCGATTCCATGCGAATCTGATCCGTTTTTCATGCCTAGAGAATGACAACTAATTTGGAATAAGAGCAGTATCAATGTTAGAAACCACATCTAGTTTCTTTGTCCATTAATTTATATACATATTACATATAAAATTATGTTCTTAATGGATAATAACTACAAAATATTTTTTCTCCAATCATATATTTTCTCTCTTTGTTATTATCAATCACATCTCTTCTTGTCTTGATTCTTGTATAGACATGATTTCTTATTTAAGAAACAATTTTCTCATCTCTTTTCTTTAATTGTAGTGCTACATTACCCTTTTGTTTAGTTAGTACTCTAATTAATGAACATAGAAACCACATCTGGATTGGAAGTGACCTAGGTGTAGAAGGCTAAAAAATCCAAGTATTATAGGACGGAGGTGATATGGTGAAAGGAACCTCTGCTCCCTGCGGTAGAGGCAAAATGTGTATGACTCGTGATGTACAAAAAACCTGAACTCGGGCTTGATGGGCTAAGCCCACGAATTTGTTATTCCTAAATGAGACATATGAATATACCTTGTCTTGACATTAGATCCAGAGTAGGATCAGAGGGCCATCCAGCCGGCCTAACCAGAAGCTCGATCCTAGCTAGACTGGGAGCGCCAGTGAGCCGAGCTCGAATACCTCGTTAGGGTTTTGTCATATATTTTTTATCCTATATGTATCTCTCATATTTTCTTTCATTTCTGTTATCAATGTTTTACTATTATGTTACAATTTGATTAATACAATTGATACATGTGAAAGATACTTCCTTCTTCTCAAAATATAAGATGTGATTTAACATAGTGTAGTCTTCAAGAGCACACTTCGATCACTATTTTGCTTCCAATATACAATTCGTGGCAATAAAAGTTTAATCAATAGATAGTATTTTTTAGTACAAATGTAATCTAATCACTTTTATAGTATAGACTTTTCATATGATTAGACTAATTGTTGATTAAAAATTGAATTTTGAAATATATGCATGTCTTATATTTCGGGACAAAGGAGTACTATTTAGATAAAGTTTGGTTGAGAGAAATGTAACCGGACACGATTACGTGAGGTAACGAATTATGTTGTCGTGTGTTTGTTTCAGCCCCTTCAGTAAACAAGTCATGTGTAATACAATACGAGCTAGCAGAGAGCTGATACCGACATAGTAGTTGGCTGTGGTCACGGTGTGGTAACGCTTTGAAGACGTAGCCAAGGTAAGCACCTAGCGTTCTGCATCTTCATGTAACAGGAGCTACTGAACAAGCCCCGCTGCAGAGGGTGCGAGAGTGAGCAAAAGCATTATTTTGGATTCCATTGCCAACCACAACCAAACAAAACTGTGATTTGATATATCGTTTAAGGTTCGGGTGTAATGGATTACCAACCACAGCAAAACAAATATTGTGATTTGATATATCGTTTAAGGTTCGGGTGTAATGGATTACCAACCACAACAAAACAAATATTGTGATTTGATATATCGTTTAAGATTTCAGTGTAATGCCATTTCGTTACCATTTGCATTTACAAACAACACCATAATATATGCCTTTTATGCCAATTAATTTTAAAGATGTTCCATTATCGTATTATTTATTGACTTGTGAAATAATGATGCTTAGCTACATATCATCATACGCCACAGACCAGACCAACCCGACCCGATCCAACCCCAGTAATGCGTCACTTGAGTTCGGGTCATAATTTTGGACTTATGACCCCACCCAATCCAAAAAAAACCTGATCCAAAATGCAAAACCCTAAGAAATAGCCAGAACCCACCATTGCGTTAGGTCGGGTTTGGACCAAGGATCTTGACTTGATACTTATTTAGATCCGACTCACGTTTTGATCAGATCTACTTAGCTATAACTAAGCCTAGTTGACCCAAGCTGAAGGCTCATCAAACTTTGACCGAGGTGATCTTGAGCCATATCTATATCTATATCTATATCTATATCTATATCTATATCTATATCTATATCTATATCTATAAAGCTAATCCCCACTATAAATTCTATCTCAACATGCAATATATCCATATCATCTCCTACTTTTCTTTTTAGGAAAATATCATCTCCTACTAATAGCCAATCATCCCACTAACTTTCAACCGCTTAATGTGAGCTATCAATGTCATTTTACTAAGCGGAATTACAATATAGAAGACATCCATATATTGCTATTTATTTTGTCGTTCCATCATCTATAATCGGTCTACTTATGTTAGGTTTTTTTATTCAATTCTTTGATTGTCTTGTCCAATTTTGATAAAAATGGATGTAAGAACATATCTAACTCATATGAGTAGTGGTTTTATTTGTAAGAAAGTCTCACGGCAAGCAACACATGGGCATCTTATAGTATCTTATATTTCTAAGCCCTACTAGAATTCTATGTCATTCGCGTCAGCAACCCACTATCGATACAATTACGACATCTTTCTATTCATGCAAGCTATCCACCTCAGCAGGCCACGTCCTCCATTAACTATTTATTTTTCTATGTCAGCATAACACACCATCTACTAAATTCACTTATGATCTCAATAAGGAGTGAACTATGATCCTAGTTTGTGATTGTTTTGAGTGTCAAATATATAATATAAGATTAAAAAATATGTATTTAAAAGAATAGCCTCACATATTTTCTCTCTTTATATCATTTCTCATTATCGGGTTAAGACATCACTGCCACTTGCCCACTACCGGCTCGTTTTCCAGGAGTGGCAGTGATGCTCTTTTCTGTCACTACTAGAGAACAGACTTTAGAACGATGTCCCAATTTAGCATTAGCCTCGGCATTTTTTTTGCTCCCGGGACTAAAGGTCCCTACCCAACGGTCGTCCGCGGGGCAGGGATCTTTAGTCCCGGCTGGTATTACCAACCGGGACTACCTTTAGTCCCGGTTGGTAATACCAGCTGGGACTAAAGCTTTTAGTCCCGGTTTGGGTGATGCCCCAGAAATAAAGATTAATCTTTAGTCCCGGTTTGGCCCCCTAACCGGGACTAATTATCCCGGCCTATAATCCAGCTCATTTCTTCCTCCCTGAGCCCGAGCCATTCCATTCAAACTCACTGCCTCTGTTCTTCAGCTTGCTGTTGTTCTTGCTCTCTCCCCCTTCATTGGTGTTGCTCTTCAATTTTGGAGGTAACAAACTTAATCCTCTTATGTTTTATTAGTAGCTTATCTCATTTTGCGATGTAGATGCATGTGTAACTTTATATGTTGGACTTTATTATGATTTTATATGTCATTTTTAGCTCAAAATCACATGATGATTTGCATATATGTTTGGATAAACAAAAGTTAAATTAGTTCATCAAAATCACGCCTCGCTCGTCCTCGCTGGAGCACGCGCCATCCTCGTCCCTGGCGGCTTATGTGATCTTAGAATTAATTTTTCCATGAACTGAAAAACTTAGAAAATAGTTAGAAAATTGTAGAAAATCCATACTAGTTGAACTTGCGGACCGTGTTCAGCTTGGTGAGCATGTTCTCTGCCGAGCAGTAATGGATGTCAAGGAGGAGCTTTGATTCTACGAGGGAGAGCGGCAACGGTCGTGGAAGACCGTGTTCCCTTTCTCGTAGAATCGGAGCTCTTCCTTGGCCAAGTACGGTGCCGTCCGGTGGAGAAATGCTCGCCGAGATGATCACGTAAGCAAGGTCAACTAGTACAAATGGTTATTTATTGAAACATGTTTTTGAGCAATAATTTGATGGATATTTGATAACTTCAGACCTACAAATGTCATCTACAAATGTTACTATCCTCGGCAATCTAAACGCCAGCGAGCTCACCGATATCGAGTAGGTCACTTAGAATTATTTTTTCCATAAAATGAACTACTTAGAAATCATGCCTTTTATTTTTTAGAATTAAATTTTTCATGAAATGAAAAACTTAGAAAATAGTTAGAAAATTATAGAAAATCCGTACTAGTTGAACTTACGAACCGTGTTCATCTCGGCGAGCATGTTCTCTGCCGAGCGGTAACGGACGTCAAGGAGGAGCTTTGATTCTATGAGGGAGAGCGGCAACTGTCGTGGAAGACCGTGTTGCCTTCCTCGTAGAATCGGAGCTCTTCCTTGACCAAGTACGGTGCCGTCCGGTGGAGAAATGCTCGCCGAGATGATCACGTAAGCAAGGTCAACTAGTACGGATGGTTATTTGTTGAAACATGTTTTTGAGCTATGTGATTTCTATGTCATTTTTAGCTCAAAATCACATGATGATTTACAATAGTAAAATCACTTGATAGTTTGGTATTTTACTATTATACATAGTACATATTTCATGGTTTAGTTAGATAAATAAATAATTTTAGTTTTGTTTAAATATATCATTTTAGAAAATGTGAAATTTACACTAGTTTACAAAAATAAGTATAGAAAGTAGATGACAACTGGTACTGGATGCTCGGCCTCTCGTTCGGTTGCGAAACGACTGAGGCCAGAACTCTCTCTCATTATCTACGGCAAGTGTAAGCAGAAGATTGTGATGGAGTACTGAGTCAAGAGACAGGGACCCAACAAGGGTCGTGTTTTCTATAAGTGCCCGGATCGCGATGTGAGTTTCTTACGCATTTGATTATTATGGCTAATTGACCTGCTTTTCTTGAATATTTTTGACTAAATATTTTTTGGCTTTAATTTCAGTGGGAGGGCAATGGATGCGATAGTTGGTACTAGGAGGAAGATTATGCTACATACGTGCAGAATTCGGGTGCGCTTGAGGTAGCGGCTGCTGATGATAAGGCAATGAGCCAGCAGGAGAAGCTTATTGATATTCAATAGAAGAATGATTTGTCTGTTTTAGTTGCGTATGATCACGAAATAATTATGTTACTGAAGTGCATTGTAGTTTTAGTTTGTTTAGTGATAGTTGGGATTGCTTACGTTGTAGCCAGGCTTAGTTAATTAATCAACCGTGTGTGTGTCATCTATGTTGTGTAATAAAATACTTAATTATGTTCAAGGTTTTCATAATTTATCGTGTAATGCAGATTATGTCACGCCATTGAATGTACAATGCCGATCACCACTCCCAAGACTTTATTGAGGGTGTGCACTATTTCTTAGGTCTGGCCGAGGCAAATAAGCGGGATGGTTTCATGTGCTGTCCATGTGCCATATGTAAGAATTTAAAGGAATATTCAAGCTCAATGAGTCTTCATTCACATTTGCTTAAGTCAGGTTTCATGTCAAACTATATATGTTGGACTAAGTATGGAGAAAGCGGGGTCATGATGGAAGATGGTGAAGGAGAAGATTTAGACATTGATGATATTATTGCTCAGTATGGTGTTCCCTCCATCCTTCTTTAATATCATGACACACCTCCTAGTTCATTTGGTGAAGGAGATTAGTATTCTTGGACCTGTGTTCTTACATAACATGTTCCCCTTCGAGAGGTTTATGGGAGTCTTGAAGAAATATGTGAAAGTCCGTTCTAAGCCTGAAGGAAGCATCGCCCAGGGCTATGGAACAGAGGAGGTCATTGAGTTCTGTGTTGACTTTATTCCTGACCTTGCCCCGATTGGCGTTCCCGAATCACGACACGAGGGGAGACTCAGTGGTAAAGGAACTTTAGGGAAGAAAACATATATTGGCATGGAAGATGATTATTTCAATAAAGCACACTACACAGTTCTTTAGAACTCGTCATTGGTGTATCCGTACATCGAGATACATAAGGAGTTCTTACGATCCAAGTTTCCAGGGAAGACTGAAGCTTGGATTAGGCGTCAGCATATGGAAAGTTTTAGTGGTTGGTTGCGAAAAGAATGTCAAGGCGATGACAATATTGATGAGCAACTGTATTTGTTGGCTAGGCAACCATCATGGCATATCCTCATGTACCAAGGGTATGAGATAAATGGGAATACATTTTACACAGTTGCCCAAGATAAAAGGAGCACCAATCAAAATAGTGGTGTTCGCATAGATGGCGCAGATCCA
Source organism: Miscanthus floridulus (assembly GCF_019320115.1). Classification (NCBI taxonomy): domain Eukaryota; kingdom Viridiplantae; phylum Streptophyta; class Magnoliopsida; order Poales; family Poaceae; genus Miscanthus; species Miscanthus floridulus. Next base: position 36,290,191 of record NC_089590.1, on the reverse strand, counting down.
AATGGGAATATACAAACATATTATGGCCGCATAGAAGATATATGGGAACTAAACTACGCACCTAATTTTAAAGTCCCTTTGTTCCGATGCCAATGGGTGAAGCTGACCGGAGGAGGGGTAACAGTCGACAAAGAGTATGGAATGACAACAGTGGACTTCAACAATATTGGGTACAAAGACGAACCATTCATCCTTGCTGCCGATGTGAGTCAGATGTTCTATGTGAAAGACATGTCTACAAAAGCAAAAAGAGGAAAAAACGAAGACATCAACTCAATGATCAATGAGCCAAAGCGCCACATAGTTCTTTCTAGGAAAATAAATATAGTGGGAATTAAAGACAAGTCAGACATGTCAGAAGATTATGAAAGAAATGTCCAAATTCCACCCTTCATAGTGAAGAAAGATCCAAGCATCATGTTAAATGATGAAGACACTCCATGGTTACGACAAGATCATAACCAAGGGTCATACGTTAAGAAAAAATTCACTGTTGTGCCCGTATGATACAACGATGCAAATCCTAGATTGTCTCTAATTGAAAAGTTTTGAATACCAAGTTTGTTCAGCTCATCAAGATATACAATCCTTATATAGGCCATTTTTTCATTTGAGAAAGTTTGAACAAAATGTAGTTCAAATTTCACAAGTGTGTGACATAGTTTTAGAAAGTCTATGAGAATCAAGAATTTGTGACTAGTGTTTGATAAAACTTTCTCAAATGGGAAAATGAGCTATGTAACAATTGTAGATCTTGCTGAGATGATCAAACTTGGTATTAAGAGATTTTTCATCTGAGGTCATTTAGTGTCTCATTTGAGCAAGTTTGACCAAGTCAAATTTGGTCAAATGAAAAAACAATACTTTGACTCTAGTATTCTGAACTCTAAATGACTTCAAATTGAAAAGTTTTGAGTACCAAGTTTGTTAAAATCATCAAGATCTACAATTGTAGTTTTGGTAAACTTTCCATTTGAGATAGTTTGGACGGTTCAAATTTGTGATTTTTAAATTTCGACGCCTACAAAGTAGTTTTCGGAACCCTAGATTATCTCCAATTGAAAAGTTTTGAATACCAAGTTTGTTCAGCTCATCAAGATATACAATCCTTATATAGGCCATTTTTTCATTTGAGAAAGTTTGAATAAAATGTAGTTCAAATTTCATAAGTGTGTGACATAGTTTTAGAAAGTCTATGAGATTCAAGAATTTGTGACTAGTGTTTGATAAAACTTTCTCAAATGGAAAAATGAGCTATGTAACAATTGTAGATCTTGCTGAGATGATCAAACTTGGTATTCAGAGATTTTTCATCTGAGGTCATTTAGTGTCTCATTTGAGCAGCTCATCAAACTTGGTATTCGATCTCAACGTCGATCTCGTCGTCTCTGCCGTGCCCGCGCCGCCGTCGTCGATCGTCTACCCTCGCCCGGCCTCGATCTCGTTGTCTCTGCCGTGCCCGCGCCGCCGTCGTCGTTGAGCCCCGCCTGGCGGCCGTCGAGTCTCCGCCGTACGTCGTCCTCGCACGGCTCTGCTCGGCCCCGTGGCCGGCCAGCACACGCCCAGCCACCATGCATGGCCGGCTAGCCTGTTTTAGATAGTTTTTTAGATACTTTTTAGATAGTTTTTTAGATAGTTTTTTAGGTAGTGTTTGATATATATGTTAGATTTAAATGTATTAAAATTTAATTAGTAGTTTATTATTCTTAGTTTTTAGATAGTTTTTTGATATATGTTAATTAGATTTAAATGTATTTAAATGTATATATGTTAGGTTTAATTAGATTTAGTAATTAATTCTATCTAGAGATTCTATATGTATACATATATATGTACTTAATTATTTCTATGTATATATATACATGTACTTAATTATTTCCATGTGTTATTATATTTAATCAGATTTAGTAATTCTATATGTGTTATCACATGTACTTATGTTATGTGCCATAGTAATTCTATCTATGTGTTATCTTGAAGATACAAATGGCTGCTCCGGATGATAACTTGAATGATGACATAATGGCGAATATTATCAACGCTGGCACCAATGTGGATGTAGATGACACGAGTCAGTACTTTGCTGATTATGAGGATATCCTGAATATGCCGGTGGTTGAAGATCAACAAATTGTTGCGCAAGAAAATACTGGCGAGGTATATTCGATTATCTATCATCTCTTATAGATGCATGCGTACATATATTTGTTGTTAATCATTGTGTTTCTACTCATGTAGCCGGTCTCTAGATCTACATCAACCACCGGCAAGAGTAGGAAAGTCCGAGGGCCAAAAAACCATTAGAGGGCCCTTTCATAATATCAGAATTCGACACCGACACCGGCAAACCATTGGGACCACATGCTCAGACATATGTCAATCAATGTGGGTTCATTGTAAGGGATAGGATCCCAGTTAGTGCTCGTGAATGGAAGCAGAAGATATCCGCTCCTAATGTTAGTTTTGTATCTGATCGTGACAAGAACCTAGCTTGGAGAGATATCACTCAGCATTTCACATTACAAGCAGATGATGCTTTGAAGGAGCTAGTGAGGGATTGGACAATGAAGAAGATGGCAACATTGTTCCAGAGTTGGAAGAAGACATTGTATAAAAAGTTTATCTTGAAGAATGAAATGCCGAATTTCAATGCTAATGCATTTGTTAAGTTGGAGTCCCATTGGGATGACTTCGTACAATACAAGACATCTCAAGAGAGTGAGGAACGTGTGATGAGGAATCAATAGAATGCCCGATAGAAGCAATACCATCATCGCATGGGATTAGGTGGTTATAGGAGTGCTATTCCCAAGTGGCAGAACCTAGAAGCAGAGATTACTACCAAGGGAATCATACCTGAAACAATAGAGAAGAACTGGCCTCAACGCGCGAAGAATTGGTTCTACGCTCATGGGGGAAGCCTAGACCTAGACACTGACAAGCTAATTTTTAGCTAAAAAATTGAGAGAGCAACACAGAGACTAGCTCAGGCTAGGGAAGAAGCTGATAGTGGTATTTTCAAGCCCAACAGAGAAAAAGATGAATTGACATATGCCCTAGAGAATCCCGAATACGATGGTCAAACAAGAGGCTATGGGGTGGTTCCGTGGCTACAAGCATTCCCAGCAAACAAGGATACCTACAGAAGCCGCCAGAGAAAGAAGGATGAGGAGGCAGACCAAATGTGTGTATTGGAGCAATTTGTTAATGAGTCATGACAAGTATTGCTTGAATCACGTGAACGAGAAAAATCTCTTGAGGCAAGAATGCAGGAGGAGATCAAGAGGCAAGTGCAGCTAGCAATGAGTCAAATGCAATCGACGTCGGGAGTCACCATTAGCCCCATTGGTCAGATGAAAAGCAGTTGTGCTTTCATGGAGCTGCCAGTTATTCAAGGTGATGCTAGGTTGCGCTTCCCTGTTAATGACATTACCGAGCCTCTAACAACATGTGAGCTGCACATTCCAGATGGTAATAATGCATCAATTATGGTGGCTATCGGGGTTGTATCTCCAATAGACCGAACGAAGACACCAAGAATCCATGGGTCAGTTATTCAACCTGGATATGCTAGTGTCTCGGTCGATAGAGTGCTTAAAGGTTATAGCAATGTTCCTCTTGACATTGAAGGCGGTGATGGGGAGAAGACACTAGGAGAAGCAGAGAAGACATTTATTCAATGGTGCAAATGCTTCATCATCATTCCTAGGGCACCACCACTTCCCCTACCTCACCCTAGGTACGAATGATAGTGAATGAAATATTATTTTCCATTAATTTTATATTGGCTTCAAAAATAATTAACCCACAACTTATTTTTGTAGCAGGGTCTCCCCCCAGCCAAGCCCAATCATTCATTCCCCATCTCATCACAGCGTCGCGGGGGGCGAGACGACTTCATCCCCACGGCGATCTCCAACTCCTACACCAGCCCCATCGCCTCCACAACGATCTCCAACTCCTACACCGGCCCCACCGCCTCCACAACGATCTCCAACGCCTCCACGCCGGACTCCAACACCGGCCTCAATGCCTCCACGCCGGTCTCCAACACCGCCCCCACCACCTCCACAGCGACGCACTACAAAGACGTCTAAGGTCCCGGCGGCAAAGAAGACCAAAAAAAAGATTTATTTCTCAAGAAATACTTCCTGAAAAGACTGATGAGCAAATAGCAGCTGAAGAAGGCAAAAAAGTGAAAGATTTTTTTATAGATATCCAAAAGCAGAGACAAGCGAAGCTTAAGGAGAAGTCATACTTTTACATACCACGAGATCAGCTGAGGCAGAAGGTCGAAGCTCACAAGAAAAAGATGCTTGAAGTTCGTAAGCCATCGCCACTATCAGACTATGACCGCTCCCTCGTGAAGTCACATGATGCACATAAGAAAAGGAAAAGAGCATCAGGGAAGGATGTCCCATAGCTCGGACAACAGAAGCAACCAATGCAAAATCTTGTTGTTGCTAATGAATATGGTTCCAACATAGAAGTCTATCGACCAGATAACTCTAGAGAAGTGTCGGTTCAAGACCTTAATGCTTTTTTTGAACAAACTGGTTTAACCTTGGATCAAGTGACGGGCAAAGCTCCAATCCAGAATCTAGAAGTTGATACCTGGAAGACTTATAAATTTGGCAAAAGTCTGTACAACCCTGCGGCTCTGAATGAATTGGGTACGCAAATATACTTGCTCAACAAGTGGTACATGCAGGCGTGTGATAGGGGTGAGCAGTGGATCTTTGTCAGATTTAGAGACCATCATTACTTCCGTAGAGATGACATCTTACATATTAGTTTCGAAGAATTGCATCAACTATTCCACTTGGACGCTCTGGACAAATCAATCATTAGCTCCTTTTGTTTGTAAGTGATTCTTACTTTTATTTAATAAACTCACTTCCATACGTACGTGTATATAATTATCCTCACATGTAACTTATATTTATATACAAATTCCAGATGTCAGAGCTCCAAAGAATACAAGACACCAGTGTTGGCTTCATTGATCCTTATATCGTATTCAAAACCGATATTATTGTCAAGGACCACTGGGTATCTGAAGCACAGACGAATATCATGAAGTTCTTCGTGAAGCAGCACGACAAGACAATAATACTTTTCCCATATAACTTTGAGTAAGTGTTAATAATAATGTAGTCTACACATTTTATGTAATATCAATACAACTTATATGCATGTACGTGTGTGTATAAACCAATGCAGGTTTCACTGGACACTCATTGTCATTGAGTTAAACTCAAGTCAGTCAGTAATCTTGGACTCATTGAGAAAAGAGCGAGCACTATACCAAGATATGATAGACATTATCCAGGGGTAATTTTGATCTCTCGCGCACAACTATTATTGAATAGACTTTGCCATAATTTATTAACGATCGTATATTATTGGTCGCACAGGGTTTGGAAAGAGTTTATTCGGCAACACCACAAGGATTGCAAGGCACCATTTAATGTAGTTGAAATACCAGTAAGTTGTACTATATATACTTCCCCACGTGTTTAATTACTATATCGTACTTCAATTTATGTGTGAGATGATGATAATAATCTTCTTCTCGTACAGTGGTGTTTGCGGCAGGAACCAGGTAATAACTTGTGTGGATACTACGTTTGTGAATTTATCACTGCATACATAAGAAGAACTCCTGAAGATGTCCTCAGAGTACGTATATATCAATTTTTTATTTATTTTTAAATGAATATATATATATATGTATTAATACTTTTTCTTTTATTTCAAATGCAAGACTGAATGGTTGAAACGAAGGGTCATGCAAAAAGACCATCTGAAAGCAGTTCAAGAATCAATAGCAGGATATCTTCTAGAAAAAGTGCTAAATCCCAACGGCGAGTTCTACTTTGATCTAAGAAACTAATGATGTAAATTAAATGTTTATTGATATCGTTATTTTCGAGAACAAGATTATGAAAGTGTTGTATATATACATATATATCTATAATATATATAGTTTCATACTTTATTCGAATATAATAATGCTCGAGATGAGACTTAGATGTAATTATATGCGTGCGTGTATTTATATTAGCAGCGTAGAATATGTACATAAAAACATATTATATATTAAACAAATATGTGTAATTGAACTGAAAACAAATTAAACAAAAAAAAAGAAAAAAAAAGGAACCTTTAGTCCTGGTTGGGGTTACCAACCGGGACTAAAGGGTGCGGCCAGGTTTGCTCGGCTGGAGGGCCTTTAGTCCTGGTTGGTAACACCAACTGGGACTAAAGGTCCCTCTTTAGTCCCGGCTCGATGACCCGGGACTGAAGGTTCCACCTTTAGTCCCGAGATCGTTGTCCCGGCGCGGTAACCGGGACTAAAGGCCGTTACCGCCCGGGACAACAAGTCTATTCTGTAGTAGTGTGTGCTAGTGCCATTTAGCCCTGCGCGTTTGTCCTTAGCACTGATCCATTTTTTAGCATTATTTTTTTGTCAGAAATGCTTGCCTTTTAGGCTCCGTTCGCTTGTCTTAAAAATGGCTTGTTCGGCTTCTTTTTTCAGCCGGAACAGTATTTTTCTCTCACAACAATTCAGCCGGAACAGTGTTTTTCAGCCAGTTTCAGCCAAGTTTCAGACCAGCCGGAACATTAATTTTTTGTCAGCAATGCTTGCCTTTTAGTCTAGAAATTACTTGCAGCGGTCACCCAAGTACTCCCACCATCCCGTACTTTAGCTATGAATTTGACAAAAAAAATTGTCTAGATTTATTACTAAAATGTTAACTATTTGGGGACATACGTACGCAATACCTCATAAAAAGTCCAACTTATTTTATGTACTCAAAATGTAAATAGATACAAAAATAGAAGAATGAAAAGATAGAGATAGTGAATTCATTGCTTTATTGATCTAATTGTTTATATATTCATACACATCAAAAGGACGCGGGGAAGAGGTGGCGTCTGTTTGAGAATTGAGATGCAACCTCCCGAATGGACATGCGTGTTCCATTGGAGATGGTGATGATGTCGATCGATCACATGTATCCTATCATGCCTCGGCACCAATCTGTGAGATGAGATCACTAATCATAGATTGTTTCTTAACACTCCTTGATTGAATCTAGTAATTACTTCCAAAACCCTTGAGAAAAATATTTGTAAAACTCTTAAAAATCCCATTAAGTGAAGTCAGGAGACAATGATATGGATTATTGTCCCATTGTAAACTCATAAGAGAAAACTTTTATTGAAAAAATCATAAGAAAGTTTATATGACAATAATATGATTTATGGATCATAGTTGGAATAACCTCCCCAAAACCTTATGGGAAAAACCCTGGTGTTGTTGTTTGGGTTTCATACCCTTTTCTTCTTCTTCAGATAATGACAGCTAGCGTGCGTGTTTGAGAAAAAAAATGAGGAGAAATAATATTTTTGATATCTTCTAATCTAAAAAAGCCCTATGGGAGAAATAAAAGATATTAAAACCTCGGTGAGGAAAATAGGAGTTAGGACATATATTGTCCAATTGATCTTGCTTTATTCACTACTACACAAATGATTTTGCAAGGCGGTGCCCTTTAATTAATGGAGGCGGTCACAAAATTCAACCACCACGGTTAATGCGTACGATTAACGGAGGCGGGCACTTTTTATTTACCGAGGCGAATACTTATGCCCGCCTCGTAAAATCAATTTATAGAGGCGGTCAACTTAAGACAACCGCATAAAAAAATAGCCTATTTTTAGAGGCGGTCGTTTTAAGGTGCCCGCCTCCATAAATCTATTTTCAGAGGCGGGCGCACTATAAGGCCCGCCTCCGAAAAGGCTAAGGCCCAACAACCCCAAGCGAGACTCGATAACCGTTTCCAGTATAAACATAGACACTCAGGGTTTCTCATTCACTCTTTCTCATGCCTCACTGTTTCTCACGCCTCCTCCCTCCGAGCCCGATAGCGGAGCCCTGCTCGCGACCCCGAGCAACGCCCTACTCGCGACCTCGAGCGGCGCCCCTCCTCCCTCGGTGAGCTCCTCCCTCCTCGCGGCGCCCCTAACTCTCCTTTGTGCCGGGCGGCGCCCCTCCTTTTCCCGGTGCGGCGGTGCTCTCTCCTCCCTCCTCGTGGCGCGCCTTCCTCTCCCTCGTGCCAGGCGGCATCCCTCCTTCTCCCGGCGCGATGACGCTCTCCCTCTCCCGGTGTGGCAGTGCTCTCCTCCCTCCCTCTCCCGGCGTGGCAGTGCTCCCCCTCCCTCTCCCTGAGCGGAGGCGCTCCTCCACCGCATCCACTAGATCCAGCCCGCCGTGAGCAGATCCAGTGACGCTGGCGCATGGGGAGGCCGAATCCAACCTCAGCGCGGGCGGATCCGGCGACGGTGGTGCACGGGGAGGCCGGATCTGGCCTTGGCGCGGGCAGAACCGGCCAGGTGCGCAGGTGTGGATCTCCTCCGGCGGTGGCGGGCTCCACCATGGCGGCGAATCGATCTCCCCTGTGGCAGATCGAGCTCGCCTGTGGCAGATCGAGCTCCACCTACAGCGGTGGTGACGGCGGCGCAACCCAGATCCAGGCCCAAGCCTGATTTGGGCTGCGGGGTTTTTCCTTTTTTAGTTTTTTAATTTATTTTTGGAGGCGGGCAAAGCAACCGCCTCCATTAATCCGCATTAACCGTGACTTTTGATTGAAGGCAGTTGCAATGCCCACCTCTATTAATCGTTTTTGCCTGCCTCCATTAAGATTTTTGTAGTAGTGATTAAAACTCTTATGAGAAACCATGTAAAGGGAAACTCATAGGAGAAAATTGTACGATATACTGCTAAAATAACACTTCTTCTATATTTCAGGTGCCTGAATTTTAAGATAATTTCATATGTTACTTTTATGATTTGTTATTTGTCTTTGTGCATAACATATTAAATTTTGGCCTTGTCTTCATATAGAAAATAATTGTAAATTGTTAATTTATCTTTGTGCCAACACAAATCAGATTTTGTTAGGTTTGTAGTATTGTGTAATGGGTTTTTTATTCTCGGTTCCAAAAATTGCAGATTGCCTTTACAAAAATTGCAGTAAATGAAATCTGCAATTTTAGTATAAAATGTATGCAATAACCGTAGCCTAAAAAGAAACTAAAATTCAGGCACCTGAATTTTAGCAAATCCCCTATAATATTATAAAATTTAGGGTCAATTCTTCCTCTAGAACTTGCAAGTTTATTTGCACTTATGCAATACAATTGGTGATATCTATTTAGGTAATAATTTATTGTAATTACATTTATTCATGTAATGCTTCAGAAATAATAGGTCAAAGTAGCCACAAGAGTCGATATGGTGGTTCTCATATGGACTTTATCACCATGTGATTTGACATTTGTAGGAATTATTAGTTAACCAATATCTTTTATCCCACTATGGTTATATCTTGACATATACTAAATTAAGTTTCTTTTGGTGCCATATTAATATCTATAGATAATATTTTTTACTCTTACATAATATTGTTGGAGTTGCGTTATTTTGAGCTAGTATGGTATCCGCAACAATATCATTCGTGTTTTGATTTGCAAGATCATAAGTGCTTAATGAAATTAAGGTTGACATTCCATATCTAAATTTGATAGTGACCAATTGTTAGAGATTGATAGCCATAATTGTTGGTGGACATATTTCCAATATCAATTGAACATTGATAGATCGATGTATATGCTTAAAGCATCTCAAAGAGACCATAACTCTTTATCATATATTTAGAAAAAAAAATGAATCAGGCGCTGTCCAAAACGACCTTTCTCGTTCTCTACTAATGGAGAGGCTACATCACTTGTCTCTAAATTCAATACATGGTAGTCCATCATTAATTTTTTTCATATCATTATTTGAGATAGAGAATCCAATAGAGATTTTAGACGGGTAATCATCATGATTTGGAGTAATATTTGTATGCATACATGGAAGTCTATGCCTCGCCACGGATCTGTGAGATGAGATCATATTCTAATCCTAAGATTACTTCTTAACACACCTGGAAAACGCTGAAGCACATAAAAATGGTTTGCCATTGTGTTTTCTGAAAGTTCGCAAAGGAAACAGGAAGCACATGCGCCTGTCGTCCGTCGAAGGACATCCTCTGCTCTTCAACTCCGTGAAATTAACCACGTCCGCAAGAGGCAGCAGCTCTCTGGGCTGAATCTGCGGCAGGATTTTCCTGCATTTATACCATGCATTGCATGCATCCCGTGCCAATCATGGAACTACAAGTTAACGTGAGGTACCGTACTGCCCCGTACGTAATTCCTACCCAACGCGTACGGCACCAGTGAGGTACGTGTACTGGTGTACCTAATTTCTTAGGGTAGTCCCAACCCAAAAACGATGATATAATTTCTATACTTAGATATTGTATATAGAAACCATATTTTCAATGAATGATATTTTAAAATAAATTTTATCCAATTACGTGCCATCTCTCATCTAACGCATCTCTTCATATATTGATTTTTGTGTAGATATAGTTTGTCTAAGAAACCTTTTTCTCCTCTCTCTCTTCTTTAATTACAATGCTACATCATCATCGTTTTACTCAGTTAGCATCATAATTAATGATCATAGAATCATCTAGTTTATACGTTAGGACTGCTCTTAGTTGGTCTTACGACGAGGGATCCAAATCATCTCCATGTCAACGAGAGTGAAGGGACCGAACCAGTAATCTATATCTATACCTATACCTGTCTAATGTTATGGAGTGAAGAATTCTTCGAACTGTCTCTTTTTTACTTCACATAATGTCCTCACGCCCACCCTGTTACCTATAGCACACAAACTCACCACATATGTTCATACATGTTAGAACAACACACATCCAACAACAGTACATAGTATGATTCTAAGACGTATTGAAACAGATGATGCAATCATTGAATAAACCTCTTAGCCATAAATTTGTTGTACGTTCCATTGCAAAACATGAACATGGAGGCTGGTAGTAATGAAACGCTATAGTCTGGTTTTTATTTCGTGGTAGTAATTTCATTTGTAGTTTAAAAATATACTTATACATTTCAACTACCATACTTATTGAGACAATTAAGGGAAAATTTGCTACAGGACACTAAAAGTGAAGTTGCACTGCTAGTTGACCCTAAAAGAATTAAATTGACGGTTAAACACTCAGGTACGATACAAATTTATTGGAAGACATCCTACCCATTGAAATATTTATTTCTGGCTTGGGAGGATCGAGAAAAATGATAAAATGTTAGTTTTTCCCCTGAGCCTTTCTTCTCCCTCCCTTTCCACCTCTCCTTCTCGTGCTCGAAAGTCACCACCACCACCACCACTATCTAGATGCCTCTCCCACCACTGCTCCTTCGTGGTTGTTGTCTGCCACTGCCTCTCCTACTCTCTTAGCACCGCACAAAATCCTCACGTTGCATTGCGCTTTGCCGGATCATGCAAGGCTGCATCGCGCAATCTCCTCTTTGAACCCTCCCCTGCAGTTTGACAGTGATATCTTGCCCCTTCCTAGTTTGATACTCCAATCCCTTTGCCTCTGTGCCCCTTCTATGTCCACATCCCAGCTCCAAACCCACACGCTATGTCGTCCTCCTGATCTGCATCCCTCCCTAAAATTGTTAACAATGCTGAATCACAACTTTGAATTTAAAGCATCCACAATTTCTTACGAAAAGATTTTACTAGCCATGTTCACAAATCCAAGGCAAGGAAGGCCATATTTGAGCTTCTTTTCGTCATTCTTCGTGGCAAGGGAACTCCCTAGAAGAGCAGATGGCGATGGCCATCGTCGTTGCTCGCTTGTCTCGGTGAGGCTTGGTTGTCACCCATATATGGCTGTCACTCGAGATCTACATGCTCTGTTGGCGAGTTTAGAAATGAATGGAAGCCAACGAGCTCCACCTGCATCCCGAGGGCTTGGGGAGGTGAACCACTGAAAGGTTTTAAATGGCTAGAGAGGGGTGAATAGCCTAATAAAAATTTCTACAACAACACTTAAGCCAATTGATTAGACAAATAAGTGGCAAAGCGAATGTTGCGCTAGCCTACTAAAAATACAAGCCACCTATCCACAATTCTAGTTGCTATAATCTCTATATCACACAAAGCCTAAGTCACTACTCTCTAAGTTAGTGAGCTCTCAAAGGCTAACTTAAGAGTCTCACTAACCAAACTAACAAAACACAAGCTACCTCTCAAAACTAGTTACACTAAAGAGCTTAGCTACACTAGAATATAAATACAAGAGAGGTAGTGAGTGTTATACCGCCGTGGCAAGAGATCAATCACACAATCACAATGAATACCAATGATCTTCTCAGAGACAAGATGACACAATGATTTTTCTCCAAGGTTCACTTGCTTGCCGACAAGCTAGTCCCCGTTGTGGTGATTCAAACACTTGGAGGTTTGCGCGCTAATAGGCATCACATGCCTAACCCGCAACCAGGTGCCGCACAACCAACACAAGATGGGGATCACACAAGCCACGCGCAATCCACTAGAGTTGTCTTTGATGCTCTGCCAGGAAAGGCACGAGAACCCCTCACAAATTACCAGGAGGTAGCCAAGAACAATCACCAACTCTTGCCACAACTCCTCCGCTACTCCAAGCCGTCTAAGTGTCGGCAAACGCCAAGAGTAACAAGAAAACCACAGCAAATCGATCTCCAAGTGCCACCAGATACAATCACTCAAGCAAATGCACTTTGAATCACTCCCAACTCACATAGGATCCACAACCAAGCAAGAGAATGAGTGGGAGAGGTTTGGCTCAGCTCAAAGGATGCTATCACATGTAAGAATGACCAAGAGAGTGAGCCAAACATGCCAAAGCTCTATTTATTGAGCCTCCGAAAAGTTATAGCCATTATGCCCTCAGGGGGGTCCGGACCTAGGGTCCAGACCATCAACAGTGAAGGTTCGGAGTCCCGGATATCACCACATGTCACCCGTTTAAAATCACCCATTGGATCCCAACAGTTACAAGAAACCATGCATGTTGGCGTGGATCCGGACCCAACAACCGGACCCTAGAACCGGACCAATCCCCTCAAGGTCCGGACCCTAACAGAGAGGTTGGGAAATTCTCTCTGAACTGGGTCCGGACCCAATATCCAGACTCGCTCAAGAGTTCGATGTCTCCCTCTCATGAAACTATGCTCGCCACATCACTCTGTTGCCTTCACGTGCGCGCAACACAGTAGAGCCGGACCGGTGCCTCTGGTTGCGACGGTCCCCATGTAGTGGGTCCGAAGGCCAACCCCTGCGCCCTTCCTCTCCTATGTGGAAAACTAGACCACAGAACTTGGGTCCAACGGCCACTCCCACCTGGGTTCGATGCCACAAAACGAAGAGCCCCGCTAAGCTCGCAACGAACCTGTGAATCACCGTCGAACCCACGCCACTTGTCTCGGCCCGAAGGGAACCAGGCCATGATCGCCTAACGCAGTGCACCCCTTATTGCTTTGCAATTGCCGCTGCCGCTCTCCTATGCACGCCTTAAGGATGGACTCACACTGCCCGCGGTCCGAGGCCACGCACTTTCCCTACCGCTCCTGCAAAGAACTGAAGCCGAGCAGTTGCCGTGGGCCTTCCATCGAACTCGTGCACAAGATAGAAGCTCGCTGCTCTGTTGCATGTGCCGAGCGGACCCGTACATGAGGGTCCAATGCGCTCTCGTGTGAGAGACTGATGCCAATTCCCTATGCTAACGGGCCGATCGAACCCGGTAGGATGCCGTTGAACCCGCAAACAGAGCGCTCGCGCCATGCTAAAGTTATCAGACCCAGGTCCTATCGTAGCCCTCTAGGTCCAAAGCCCCCTGACTGGGTGCTCGCACCAGGCAGCTGGAGGATCGGACTCACCCTTATACAGGGTCTGGTCCTAACCAGTGTAGGGTCCGATCCTCTTCTTGCTCCTCCTTTTCTTTTTCAGCATTTCAACTATGTCACCCTTATTTCAAATTGCTAACAATAAAGCGTCTCACCATAGTACATGTGTGTTAGTGTTTTTCTAAGTATTTTTCAAGGGTTAATTAGTTAGCACACTAGGTCCTAACACTACAAAAAATCTGGGCTTGTATGACAAACCGAAATTGTCATGTAAAGTACTGAATTTGTCATAAAATGTATTATATGACGAAAATGCGGCGTCACGCCGGTCGTCATATAACGACCGTCACATAATGTACCGTGTGACGATTGTATGAAAAGCCGTCACAAAATGTGATGACCTTTTGTGACGGTACCATTTGGTCATCACATATTGTTACCTTTTATGACGATAGTATTTGTCACATATTATTTAGTCAACCCGTCACTCAATATATTAACCGTCACAAATGCCGACTACGTATCCTGGTTAATGCTCGCTATTATGACGATAAGAAGCCGTCATCTATAGTGTAGTTAACCATGGTTAAGAAGCGTCGCGCATTATATATTCATTCAGTGATGAATCTTAGCACAGGTCATATAACATAGACATAAAAGTCATGCCATCATTCACTTAGAACCCAAATCATATGATATATTACATAGCGCAAATAGGTTCAACCATCACACAAGTTTGTCTTTTGCATATGCAAATAACTTCATATAGCTTATGATAAGACAGAGTTTGTAGTTCCAGCAATACATTAGCCCCCATGTCCTTTACTACAAAGTTGAAGAATTTGCACCTTGCAAGCATTTATAGCTCACATGTCCCTCACTTCTCTCCTTGCTGCAACTTTCAATTGAACAAAACAACACAAAACAAAATAACAAATCAGCAAGTATGCATGCTTGGTGTTGGATTCTTGAAAAAATTACAAAGAATGTAACTTAATTGGAGATATCAATACCTTGAAGAGGACATAGTAGATTTAATTAATAGATCAACTAAGCTTCACATTGGCACAATGGATCTGTCTGGCACAAATAGCAAAACAGCTCCCTTCAAAAAAATAGCAGACCATCATACTGGTTAGGGGTAGGAAATAAAAACCTACGCAGTGATACATGAGCATTATATGAACTAGTATAATGCCCGTGCTAACGCAACGGATTTATCTTGGAGACACACATGAAAACAACAAATGTTTTTATTCCATAGTTCAACTTTTACACAATATCTTTGAGCATGTATACAATCCGGGAAACTAAGAAGTAATAGTAAAGTTTTTTCTAAAACATTTGGTCTCATAATTACGGGGAATGTTAACATGAAAGCTACAAAAAGATTCCCTGTTCTACATAGGATGTTGATTACATCAACAATATTAAGACAGTGCTAGTGGATGGCCTTGTGCTGCCCACATGACAGGACGCCTCAATTATAAACTCATACTTTTTATCACCAAAACAAGGCTTACAGCTGCTCGGTTTCGCACAGTAGCGAGGGAATAGAAGGTGCGAATACCTGGTGGATTAGTGCCATATGGTGTGTCAATATCCGTAGAACAACTTGACATTATATATTTTAGTCATCTCTCTCTATCCCAATCTGCAGAAGGGAACCATGAGATCTGCCTGTTGCTAGGTGTTTTATCAGCATCAGAAGAGTTGTTCTTTTCAGCATCTTGATAAAGCACTTACAATCCAATTGATTTTAAAGGGATATGAATATATTATAACAGGAACATACAATTTACATGCTACCGTTGCTGTAACCTGAAGAAGGTAGAAAGAGAAGAACCATAACCTAGTAAAATTCCTTATATTTCGATCTACACATTCAAAGGCACACTAACCTTAAAGTCTCATGTGCCTATCTGTTCAGTAGAAGGGCATGGCTGGCCGGCCTGGTCATTGGGACGGAGGAACAGCAGCAGGACCTCTTCCTCTTTAGCTGTGGAGAAGAACTGCAGCAAGGCCTAGTGGGTATGTTGAGCGCCGGTGGGTATGATGCAAGAGACCAAAGAATGCATAATCAGATAAACAAATGAACTCTGAAATCACAGTATTTCTTACAGTTGTTCTGGTCTCTGCTCTTTCCTAGCTATTCTTGGTGCCCTGAGTCCTGTTGCTATTCTCCTGGATCTACACAAGAAATTTTCTCCTATATCCATGCAAGAAATTATCGGATGAAGTTAACAAGCAGAATTCAGAGGACGCATGAATAACTAATGCACCAAAAATCTCCTCACCTTTCTGTTTGTTCCCGGCCTGGCTTCTGCTCTGTCACTATGACTCTAAGATGCCTATCTGCAAGAAAGACGCAACGCAGAGAAGACCGATGTATAAGCATCAATAGCACGACCTCGACAGTTCTACTCAAAATCCCACCTTAATCCTCTACCTCCAAGGGCGAGACACGTCTGAAGAAAGCAATTTGGGAGCAAAACCAACAAAATCAGCCCAAGAACCAAGCAAATCCCACAACCGTTTACAAAAACGGTTTCTTACCTCGTCGATCTTGTATGAGTCCAGATTAACGTCGGTGAGAGACAACCCCGGGTACAGCATCTGCAATCAACCAATACGAGCGAAACCAGACAGGATTGAGCAACGGCGGCCGAAAATCCGCGCACCAGACCAGAACGTGCTAGAGGGGACAGAGGAGGTAGAAAAAAAAATCGTTACATTGACTGGCGCTGCACGGCGTGCGGGTGCCTCTTGGGCTGCCGCGGCGGGCGGCTGCCGCGGATGGCGGCGAAGTCCGCGGTGATCTCGTCCCTGGTGAGCGCGGCGAAGGCCCTCTTCGTGGGCAGGGCCGCCGCCGGCGGCGGCGGGTGCCCTCCACACGCCGGCGCGGACGCCTTCCCCGAAGCGTCCGATCTCGACGCGAGCAGTGCGGAGGTTCCAGGGGCGCGGGGGCTGCAAAGAGGCCGCGGCGCCGGGGAAGGAGGCCTGCTGCGGGTGCTGGTGCGGCGGCTTCTCCTTGTCCCGCGACGGCGTTTGCGGGAGCGGCGACGGGGACGCGGGGCCGCTGCCGTCCTTGGAGCAGCAGAGGCAAACAGATGGGGATGGAGGCCGAGCGGTGAAGTGGGGAGATCGGGGGTGGGAGATCCAAACAATGTGAGCCGTTGCTAGGGTTTAGGTTATTTATTTCAAGCTGAATGAATGTGAGTCGTCCGTTGATCGATCCAACGGCCAGGAATGATATGCAGATCAATTTGGGCTGGGCTGGATCTACGTTTGGGCTGAATCTGATGTTAATACAGCGCGCTTATTATGTTTATAATTTATCGTAAAATTATGATAATTATTTTAAGAATATAAATTAATTCAAATGAAAAAGTCGTCAACTACAAAATTTTAGAACTCATCAAGATCTACAACTTTCATATTGGTTATTTTCCCATCCGTGTTTATTTGAACTTTTAAAAATTTGAATTTCAAAATATTTAGAATTCAAATAGATTTTTGAGGTTATAAATGATTCCAGCCGGAAAAGTCATCAACATTAAAGTTGTACAACTCATTAAGATCTACAACTCTTATTTTGGTCATTTGTTCATCCGACAAAGTGATAGTAACATTGTTCACAAATTTTACATATCTCTCTCAAACTTTCATAAACTAAGACAGAGATGTAGAAATTGTGAACAACGTTACTACAACTTTGTCGGATTTGTAAATCACCAAAATAAAAAAGTTAGATCTTGATAAGTTCTACAACTTTTATATTCATCACTTTTTCAGCCGAAATCATTTTGGGTTTTAAAATTTGGTTTGAAGTTGTCATTTTATAAAATTCAGAATTTGAATTCTTCAAACTTTGACACATGACAACAAGAATACAATAACTACATAGATCATGATTTTAGAAAATTTCAGAAAAAAAAATCATCGCATTTGGAGTTACTATGTGGGAGAAAAACTTGTTACAAGTTTTAAAAGGAGATTAAAAAGAGAAATCATTCTTGTTCGTCGCTTGTTCATGATGAAGAACAAGTGATTTTTCTTCTTAATCTGCAGCTAAAATTTGTAACTAGTCTTTCTCCCACATACTAACTCCAAATGCGATGCTTTTTTTTCCTAATTTTTTCTAAAATCATGCTCTATCAGTGTATTTTGTTTATGTTTCAATGTGACAAAGTTTGAGTAATTTAAATTTTGAATTTTAAAAAATTACAAATTGAAGCCATATTTTAAGACCCGAAATGATGTCGGCTGAAAAAGTCATCAACATCAAAGTTGTACAACTCATCAAAATCTACAACTCTTATTTTGGTCATTTGTTCATCCGACAAAGTGATAGTAACATTGTTCATAAATTTTACATCTCTCTCTCAAAGTTTCATAAACTAAGACAGAGATGTAGAAATTATGAACAACGTTACTGTAACTTTGTCGGATTTGTAAATCACCAAAATAAAAAAGTTAGATCTTGATAAGTTCTACAACTTTTATATTCATCACTTTTTCAGTCGAAATCATTTTGGGTTTCAAAATTTGGTTTGAAGTTGTCATTTTATAAAATTCAGAATTTGAGTTCTTCAAACTTTGACACATGACAACAAGAATACAATAACTACATAGATCATGATTTTAGAAAAAATCAGAAAAAAAAATCATCGCATTTGGAGTTACTATGTGGGAGAAAAACTTGTTACAAGTTTTAAAAGGAGATTAAAAAGAGAAATCATTCTTGTTCGTCACTTGTTCATGATGAAGAACAAGTGATTTTTCTTTTTAATCTGCAGCTAAAATTTATAACTAGTCTTTCTCCCACATACTAACTCCAAATGCGATGCTTTTTTTTCCTAATTTTTTCTAAAATCATGCTCTATCATTGTATTTTGTTTATGTTTCAATGTGACAAAGTTTGAGTAATTCAAATTTTGAATTTTAAAAAATTACAACTTGAAGCCATATTTTAAGACCCGAAATGATGTCTGCTGAAAAAGTCATCAACATCAAAGTTGTATAACTCATCAAGATCTAAAACTCTTATTTTGGTCATTTGTTCATCCGACAAAGTGATAGTAACATTGTTCACAAATTTTACATATCTCTCTCAAACTTTCATAAACTAAGACAGAGATGTAGAAATTGTGAACAACGTTACTACAACTTTGTCGGATTTGTAAATCACCAAAATAAAAAAGTTAGATCTTGATAAGTTATACAACTTTTATATTCATCACTTTTTCAGCCGGAATCATTTTGGGTTTCAAAATTTGGTTTGAAGTTGTCATTTTATAAAATTCAGAATTTGAATTCTTCAAACTTTGACACATGACAACAAGAATACAATAACTACATAGATCATGATTTTAGAAAAAATCAGAAAAAAAAATCATCGCATTTGGAGTTACTATGTGGAAGAAAAACTTGTTACAAGTTTTAAAAGGAGATTAAAAAGAGAAATCATTCTTGTTCGTCACTTGTTCATGATGAAGAACAAGTGATTTTTCTTTTTAATCTGCAGCTAAAATTTGTAACTGGTCTTTCTCCCACATACTAACTCCAAATGCGATGCTTATTTTTCCTAAATTTTTCTAAAATCATGCTCTATCATTGTATTTTGTTTATGTTTCAATGTGACAAAGTTTGAGTAATTCAAATTTTGAATTTTAAAAAATTACAACTTGAAGCCATATTTTAAGACCCGAAATGATGTCGGCTGAAAAAGTCATCAACATCAAAGTTGTACAACTCATCAAGATCTACAACTCTTATTTTAGTCATTTGTTCATCCGACAAAGTAATAGTAACATTGTTTATAAATTTTACATATCTCTCTCAAAGTTTCATAAACTAAGACAGAGATATAGAAATTGTGAACAACGTTACTATAACTTTATCGGATTTGTAAATCACCAAAATAAAAAAGTTAGATCTTGATAAGTTCTACAACTTTTATATTCATCACTTTTTCAGCCGAAATCATTTTGGGTTTCAGCCGAAACGATTGTGAAGTTGACAAAGTTTTAAAATTTTAAATTTTGAATTCCAAAAAAATGAAAACTTCAAACCAGATTTTGAAACCCAAAAAAAGAAAAATATCTCTTGGCCCTAATATTTTAGGCCCAGCCTGTCTCCCTCCACACGTGCGCCCTCCACATTTTTACATGGGCCAAGGCCTAGCTCCGAGCCCAACAGACATTGGTCAAGGGTCCATATCCTACTGGGTATTTTATGACATTCGGGTCGTCATATTTGATAAAACATTCAATGACGACTACTATCGTCACATAAAAACTATATGAATCGTCATAAATTCACAATCGTCGACTGGCTTCTGGCGCCTGCCATTTTGTGACGAAACTTGGTACCTTTACGTGACAAAAAAAATGATGTCGTCATAAATAGTTTTAGGTCTTCTAATTTTATGACGCTAGAGAAATTTTTGTCATATTATGTTACATTATATGACAAAAACAGGCCCCGTCATGAGGCATTTTGTCATAGAAAGACAGATTTCTTGTAGTGTAATGCATATGCACGAATCACTTCACCTAGTGGCACTTGATAATCGCTTTAACCGAGATTCTCCCCTCTGGATAGTACGGCTATCTATCCTAAATTCACTCACACCTAGTAGGTGTCTTGAGTGACAAAATAAAATGGCCCTATCAAATATACCTTTGCCTTGAGCCTATTTTGTTTTTCTCTTTCTTATTTTCCAAGTCTAGAGCTTGATCACCATCGTTACATGTCCACCAACATCACCATGGACTTCATCTTGCTCCACCACTTGGATTGGATCATCCTATCTAGTCACACACTTAGATGCAAGGATTAGTCCAAATAGGTTTCATCAATTATCCAAAACTAAACTATGGCTTTCAATCTCCCCCTTTTTGGTAATTGATGACAACCTCTACAAAGATATAAAATAAAATTAATTTTGAATCCATGTTGCTTGCCTAAGCATTTTTACCATGTGTAAAGGATTTGGACAAGTTTCATGAACCCAAATTTGTAGCATTTGCTCCCCCTACATATTTGCTAAGAGTTTGGATTGAAAGCTTGCACATATGCATAGATAGAAAATATGGGAAAGCAATGTCAACCAAATGATGCTAAGGTATAAGAGATGGACCTTTTAAGCATGATACCAATCGGAGTGCACCAATATACCGTCCTTAGCACCATTGCTAGTTAGATACTTCTTGCAAAACACAAACACTAGATATCTCGTGAGATCAATATTATAAGCAAGGTTCTAGTACCACTTGTGAAAATAAATGCAAGCCACATCTAACTATCATCCTATGCATACTAGTTTTTCATTTCATCATTCAAACCTACAACTAGCATACACCACACAAGCATGTATTTTGAATTTAAACTTGACAAATGCAAGCAAGCGTATGTGAATTCACATTCAAATGCATCATTCAAGTTCATGAGCTTGCTCCCCCTACTTGTGTGCTCAAATTTTAATTGATCCCTTTTATTTGTTATATTTCTCCCCCTATGTCAAAGTTCTCCCCTTTTATCTTTGTTTCTCTCCAAACCTTATGTTTGTACATTACTTCTCCCCCTTTGTCATCAATGACCACAAAGGTTCAATTTTAGATAGGTTTAGATTAGCAAAGTCAAACAATGGGGTGAGGATAATTTTCCCAAATTTGGTTTAATCTAGAACACTTGCCAAAGATATTTAACTCGGTTTGATCCAAGGACAAGCTTCTTCACACCTTGTTGCAAGGGTTATCTTGACCATGTGGAGTTAAACACTTATAGTTCATTTTTAGATTAAACACTAGGTCCACAAGCCCACAAACATGTCATATGCTACTAGTAGATCAAGTCAAGCATAGACGCAATAGTGGTACCATACATCAAATTCATTTAATTTTCATGAATGAGCCTATAAACATGAGGAATGACTAGATGCACTAAACAAGTCCTTAGCAAAGGATGTATGCATGCCAATCAATTTTTACCTTGCTTTGCTCGAAGGAGAGGCATGTCATATTAGTGGGGGGGGCATCAACACATATTTGAGAAATCCAATATGTTCAACTCATTCCTTAGCTTGCAAAACCTTTTCTCATCATGTGGCTTGGTGAATATATCGACAAGTTGATCTTTGATGTCCACACTCTCAATTGAAATGTCCCCTTTTTGTTGATGATCTATAATGAAATGGTGGCGAACATCTATAGGCTTTGTTCTTGCATGTTGAATCGGATTGTTGGTTAGCTTGATTGCATTCTCATTGTCACATAGCAATGGCACTTGTTTGAATCTTATTCCAAAGTCATTCAAGGTGGCCTTCATCCAAAGAATTTGTGTACAACTACTACCGACAGATATGTATTCGGCTTCAGCGTTTAAAAGTGCAACACTATTTTGCTTCTTTGATGACCAAGATACAAGTGACCTTCCCAATAGTTGACATGTGCCTGATGTGTACTTTCTCTTAACTTTGCATCCCACATAATCTGAGTCGAAATAACCAACTAACTCAAACTTTGTTTCTTTGGGATACCACAAACCAACATTTTGTGTATGCTTCAAATACCTCAATATTCTCTTTGTTGTCTTCAAATGACTTTCTCTTAGTGAGACTTGGAATCTTACACACATGCATACACTAAACATGACATCCGCTCTTGATGCGGTCACATAGAGTAGGCTTCCAATCATAGAGCGATACAACTTTTGATCCACCATGTTGCCACTTGCATCACTATCCAAATTGTCATTTGTTCCCATTGGTGTACTAATTACCTTGGCATCATTCATTCCAAACTTCTTGAGCATGTCTTTGATGTACTTGCCTTTACTCATAAATGTACCATTCTTCATTTGCTTGATTTGAAGACCAAGGAAGTAACTCAACTCTCCAATCATGGACATCTCAAACTCAGTAGCCATCGTCTTCCCAAACTCTTCACAATAGTCTTGATTGGTTGATCCAAATATAATATTATCAACATAGATTTGCAACACAAACAAGTCCTTGCCAATCTTCTTGGTGAAAAGGGTGGTGTCAACCTTGTCCATAATGAACCCTTTAGAGAGTAGGAAGACCCTCAACCTCTCATACCATGCTCTAGGTTCTTGCTTTAAACCATACAATGCCTTCTTCAACTTGTACACATGGTTGGGTTTCTTATCATCTTCAAAACCGGGAGGTTCCTCAACATACACTTCTTTATTGATGTAGCCATTGAGAAATGCACTCTTGATATCCATTTGATAGAGTTTGATGTTGTGGGCACAAGCATAGGCTAGCAAGATTCTAATTGCTTCCAATCTAGCAACCAGAGCACATGTTTCTCTAAAGTCAAGACCTTCAACTTGAGTGTAACCTTGAGCTACCAATCTTGCTTTATTCCTTACTACTATCCCATCTTGATCTTGCTTGTTTCTAAAGACCCATTTGGCTCCAATCACATTGTGGTTCTTTGGTCTCTCAACTAATTTCCATACTTGATTTCCAGTGAAGTTGTTCAATTATTCATGCATAGCTGTTGGTATTTATTAACTTGTCACTTGTTTTAGTAGCCACCTAATGTATGTCTACATCTCTTAACATTACTTTACCACGTTGTCATCCCAAGTGATGATTTCAGAGATGCTTGTTTGTACTACTTAGCATTACTACTAGAATATATATATACGGCGAGGCTAAAATGCAACAAGGTGCAATTAATATAGCAATTGCACAGACCACAAAAACACCTCCCGCCCCCGCGCCCGACAAAAATAGGCCACCCCATTCTGGGCGGTCCCGCATCCACCCGCACGTGGGCCACGCGCAGCCGCCAGCACGTGGGCTGCTCGCCTCCCCGCAAAAAATGGGCCGTGTGCATCCGATTCGTCCGAATCGAGCGCCAATTGCAACTTCGTGTGTCTTGTGATTGCAACCTCGATTCTGTTCTGGTTGCAACATATATGCGTGTTGATGAGGACATGACACCCATGCATATGACCATGTTTGGCACATGGTATGGAGGGGTAGGAGGCCAGCAAGGGTGTCCAAGTCAAAAAGGAGGACTGAGGCTAATTCGGTTCGAGTCTCCGAGGTGGAGGCCCAAAGCAACTCAAGTTCGAGTCTGTCTTGGGTTCCAGGACCAGTCTGCCTTAAATTGGTCACCTAGGACGCATCCGGACTCTGTTTTCGATGATCCACATATGGATGGAAAGCAAATTAGATAAGGAAGCCAACCCAATTGGTTTCACATCAAAAACCCTTCAGAATCAACAGGAATCATCGAAACAAGTCAGCGTCTAGAATCTGTCAGGGTGCTACGACACCGTCTTTTGGTCCGTTGGACCGTGTATCGTGTTTGGGCCCATTAGAGGGCACGTCCAGGGGGGTGATGCCTAAGACTCTATAAATACCAGCCATCGCTCTCCTTAGGGTTTGGGTTTTGTTTAGTTCTTGATTTCCTCATGAAACAGACGTCGTTTTGCTGCAACTGTCGTCGCCAAGGCCGCTTGCTGTGAACCAGGGCCCCAGTTCTTGATCTTGTTCACCTGTGGCGATTAGTCCTTTCGAATAAAGACTTGTACTCCTTCTCATTATCATAATCCTCATATTTATTTGCAATTTTAGATTGCGTTCATCCCGTTCTTGCTTGTATTCTTGATTTGCTTGCAGGAAAGCCTTCTCGGCGAGGTCAATCGCGTTCGCGTGGTTGATAACCAACGGAGAAGTGGTGTAACAGTTGTGGGGGTCCGAATTAGCCTTGGTTCAAAGCCTAGATCGTGAACGTCGAGTCTCCATCAATCGACACTATCATACCTTTCGAAAGATCCGGCCTAGTCCTCGCCACGTCTTAGTGTTCGTTGTGTTCTGATCTTGTTCTTAGTCTAGTGTCAAGTCTTGTTTCCTAGTGTGGCTTGCATCAGATTGATCTCCAATTTTTCTTTGGATCTGAAATAGTCATGGAGTGGGTTGTGTGATTGAGTTTGTTTTGTCTAGCAATTCCTTCTACGGCTTCCTCGATTAAGTATTTTTCTTCCATGGTGGAAATATCTAAAGTCTAATCTCTTATGTGCGGCACTTTTGTGAGATAAAAAAACATAAAACAAAGAAAAAGGCAAAGAGGTGCAAAAACCAAAAGAAGGAAAAAAGCCTCACCTAAAAAAAGAGAGAAAAAAAATAAAGAAGGAAAGAAAAAAAAAGTGAAAAAAAGTTCAGAAGTGCTTGCATCCTTTTGAGTCCTTGTGCTGAGTTGTATTGTATTGCTTGCTTGAACTAGGTTCAGGACCTGTTTGGGCCAGTGACATAGACTAGCTTGGGACTACTTTTCAATCTTGCAATTTCTGAATTAAATTATTGCTATTCCTTGCTACTATATTGTGCCTGTCCAAGCTCCACTTTCTTCTAACCAAGTACAGGTTCGCCTTGCAACTGTTACACTCAAGCTACAACGATATCACAGTCACCGACCGATTACATAGCCTGTTGCTTTGGTAAGAACACTTGTAAGACCGTGGTAAGATGCTTGAGAGTTGAGTGCCTTGTTTTTTTTCCTTGTCCACAACCTAAGTAGTTGATAGGGATAATATTTTTGTGTTGTCTTTTGCTGTCTTCTAACAATGACAGGTTGTTCGTATCCACCGACTTATGATGGTATAGGTGCTGATGAGTACATAGAGTGGGAAATTGCCATAGATAACATATTTGCTACTCGCTTTATGTGTCCAAGGAGGAAAGTAAAAAATGCATCTAGTGTTTTGCGACATTCTGCTTTATCTTGGTGGGAGTCTTTAGATCCTTCTAATAAACCTCAAACTTGGAATGATACGAAAGATCTTATGAGAGAAAATTTTGTTAATCCATCTCTTGTAATTAATTCAAATGATGAGGTGCATCAACTAGATCAATCTCTTGTTATTCCTCCTGCTATGCCTAACCTTTTGCAGGACAATGTACAAAAGAGCGAGGATGACATGACAAAAAATGAGATGCTCACAGTCTCATGTGATAATTTAGAACCATCAACTATTACTCCTGCTGAACATGAGAGCAAAGGTAAACTCATGGAAGGTGAGAGTTCTCTTGATGTGCTGAATTTTTCCACCAACCATGTTATCATAGAGCAATTGTTAGTGGAACCATCTCTTGATTTATCTCCATCCCATGATAATTTGTTTGAAGTTCCTTATAATAAAGAGGAATTGGTTGATGATACTTCAGTTTTACATGTTTTGGAACCAACCACTTGTGCTGAAAATAAACATGTTATTCATATTGCTACTAAAACTGATGAGTTCAAACTGTTGTCTTCTTTACATACTCTGGGTTACATTGAATTTGATGTTTTATGTAACCTAGATTGTTTGGAGAAGAGTCTATTTAAATATGTTGATTTGCCTTGGTTTTCTAAACATGCATATCATGTTATTGGCAAATATAACAACAAGGAACAATATATGATACATCGAGTATACATTCGCAGTAATATGAATTCTCCTTTTGTTGTACAAGATTATGATTGTTTAGAGGGCAGCCATAATAATACAAACATTTTCTCATGTTCCTTAAAGAAACAAGTTCACTTCCAAGAAGGGGAGCATTGTTGGTTGCTACCTATGTCTGTTAGATCATCTATTCCTACATTGTCTTTGGTTAGTACTAATCTTTTGCAGGATAGTGTTGACATACATCGTGTGCGTTTGGATCATGGAGTCTACATGCTTGCTGAAATTTTTATGCGAGATGACATGCTACAAACTTGGAAACATGGTCATGTTCCTTCTCACAATTATTTCAGTCCCCTTTGTTTTTGCAACCCCGTTCTCCTTTATGTTGTGCAGGATCAGTTTCAAGCATAATCGACACCGAGGACGGCTTTTCGTCAAGAAAGGGATGATGATGAGGACATGACACCCATGCATATGACCATGTTTGGCACATGGTATGGAGGGGTAGGAGGCCAGCGAGGGTGTCCAAGTCAAGAAGGAGGACCGAGGCTAATTCGGTTCGAGTCCCCGAGGTGGAGGCCCAAAGCAACTCAAGTTCGAGTCTGTCTCGGATTTCAGGATCAGTCTGCCTTAAATTGGTCACCTAGGATGCATCTAGACTCTGTTTTCGATGATCCACATATGGATGGAAAGCTAATTGGATAAGGAAGCCAACCCAATTGGTTTCACATCAAAAACCCTTCGGAATCAACAGGAATCGTTGAAACAAGTTAGCATTCAGAATCTGTCAGGGTGCTGCGACACCGTCTTTTGGTCCGTTGGACCGTGTATCGTGTTTGGGCCCATTAGGGGGCACGTCCAGGGGGGGTGACACCTAAGATTCTATAAATACCAATCATCGCTCTCCTTAGGGTTTGGGTTTTGTTTAGTTCTTGATTTCCTCATGAAACAGACGTCGTTTTGCTGCAACTGTCGCCGCTAAGGCCGCTTGCTGTGAACCAGGGCCCTAGTTCTTGATCTTGTTCGCCTGTGGCGATAGTCCTTTCGAATAAAGACTTGAACTCCTTCTCGTTATCATAAGCCTCATATTTGTTTGCAATTTTAGATTGCGTTCATCCTGTTTTTGCTTGTGTTCTTGATTCGCTTGCAGGAAAGCCTTCTCGGCGAGGTCAATCATGTTCGCGTGGTTGATAACCAACGGAGCAGTGGTGTAACAGTTGTGGGGGTCCGAATCAGCCTTGGTTCGAAGCCTAGATCGTGAACGTCGAGTCTCCACCAATCGACACTATCATACCTTTCGAAAGATCGGGCCTAGTCTACATCGCGTGTGCACGGGATGTCTTGAACGGCAAGTAAGAAATACAATAGAAACAGAAAAAGGGATCGCCTAAGGAGGAAAAAACGCATCCCACCCCACGCTCCCTCTCTCGCAGTAGAGGCGCCGCCACCACTGGTGGAGCGCCTTCAGGGGGAGCACGCTCCTCGCCCTGCGCCGTCGCGCTCCTCGCCCTACACCGCCGCGCTAGCCGCCGCGCTCCTTGCCCTATGCCGCCACGTGAGCCACCTCCCCGCTTCCTGCCTCCAGCATCGAGATGGGGCCAATGCCGCCGTCACTCGTCGAGGCTGGGCCGCTCGCCCTGCGTGATCCACCGACGGCATCGGAGAGGGTCGCTGCGTTGATTCGAGCACATCGGAGAGAGCCTCCGCCATCGTCGACACCCATGCTTCCCCCAATAACAGCAATTACAAGTGATCCCCTCCACCATACGATGACACTCACACCGCCGGCGACATTGGCTCCAGGGGACATGGTGACTCCAGATGCCAACCAGCTGTTCTACCCGGTAAAAAAAGCACTTGACCTCCCTTATGTTGTGCCTGTGAGTTGAATGCTTGAATCACCTGTGATTTGTGTGCTGGGTGCAACTAATTGCGACACGACTTTCGTAGTAATTGTGACATAGCTTTGGGATTAAACTGAATAACCTATCACTGACTTTTCCCATGGATCTAGAAAAAATGCAACTAATTGCAACAGAGATTTGGTAGTAATTACAACAAAGATGTGGTAGTAATTGCTACACATGGCTTTGAGTTTTAAACTGAATCACCTGTGTTTGGCTTTTCCATGGATCTGATAAAAAGAAAATGCAACTGATTGCAACTAGGATGTGGTATAAATTGCAACAGAGACATGGTAGTAATTGTAACAGAGAATTTTCCAGTGAGTTTGCATCATTTTATTTTGAAAAAAAATATCACACATGTTTTGTATGTTTTCTTTTTGTCAGGAATCAACTATACCAGCTGTGTTAGTGCCAAGAGTGAGGCAGCAATTCTCTACAAAAAATGATGCTTACATATTTTACAAAGATTATGCAAAGCTGGCTGGGTTCAGTTTGAGGACAGCGAGAACAAGCAAGGAGACGAATCATTGGGTTTGCAACAGGGAAGGGAAACATGAGAGCAAAAATAAAGAAGAAGAAGCAAAAACAGAAAAGGGATCGAGAAGATGCGGCTACCCGACTTATGTGAAAGTTAAGAAGGATGGGAAGCACAATTTCTGGTTCTTTGACCATGTGCAGGAAGCCCACAACCACAAACTTGAGCTATCTCCCAGGATGACAAGATACATGCACGCGCACAAGAACATGGCAGAAGGCATGAGTGACTTATTTAACATAATGACAAGGAACGGAGTTCCACATCAGGCAGCATTGAATGTGATGGCGGATCTGTATGATGGTCGCCATATGTGGGGTTTTACAGAGAACGACATAAAGAATATGTACGTGCTGAATTTTTTTTCACTGAATTGCAACATGTCACATATCTGAATTACAAGATGTCACATATCTGAATTGCAAAAAAAACATGTTACTGAACTTTTTCTAACAAAAATTGCCCTATATTTTTTAAATGTTCACAAGAAGGCAGTGAAGGCTAGGGAGGAAAGAGAAGATGATCTTAACAAGCTGCTGCAGTTCTTCAGAGAATGCAAGGAGAACAACGAATATTTCTACTGTGATGTGGATGCAGATCCAAAGACTGGAGTGATCAAAAACATATTCTGGAGTCATGCAAGCCAGAGAGCTGAATACAAAGATTTTGGAGACACCATCACCTTTGATACGACACATAAAACCAACAGCAAGAAGATGCCGTTGGCGATGTTTGTTGGAGCCAACAATAACCTCAAGAACGTGACCTTCGGACAAGCTCTGATTGGTGATGAATCGATTGGATCATTCAAATGGTTGTTTGAGACGTTCAAGAGTTGCATGGGTGGACAGGAACCTCATGTTATCCTGACGGGTGAGCCTTATCTTCTTTTCTAAAAACACTGATTGCAACCTTAAAAAATTGTATAGTTGTTGCAGCAAAATGCCGTTGTGTGTGTTGCTGATCCTGTTTCCCCCCTGTTTTTTGTCTTTTATCAGACGAAGATCTAGCAATGAAAGTTGCAATTGAGTTGGTGTTTTTCAAGTCTCAACACAGAAACTATCGCTGACACATAATTAGGCCTTGGGAGTTTGAGTTGGACCAGCTATACACCTAGCACAAGGATAAAAACTTGAAGGAAAGGCTTGAATCGTTGATAAACTATCCATTGGGCCCGACGCAATTTGAGGTTGAATGGGAGAAGCTAGTTGATGAGTGTGGCATTGCTGATCATCCTGCCATTAGAGCCCTATGGGATAAGAGGGAGAGGTGGATAGCTGCTTATTTCAAGGTGATGTATTATGGTAGGATGACGTCGACGCAACGATCAGAGAGCCAGAACAGGGTGCTCAAAGATGGCTATGTTAGTGAGAGCACTAGCCTACACATGTTCGCTAGAAGGATGCTAGACTCACTCTAGCACGCTGACCACATGGACGCAGGAGAGACACATTATGCACAGGTAAAAGAAAAACAAAAAAAATCACATGGCATTTGCAATGGTTACTGTTCCCTAGTTACAACACAGTCCATATTATAATTGCAAAAAAAAAAGACAAACATACTAAAAAAAATAAAGATTCCTAAATGCAGACTGAGGTGGTGCGGGCTTGCAAAGCAAAATTTGATGAGTAGCTATGCAGAGTGTGCACTAGACCTGTATACCAAGAGTACAAAAAGCAGTACAATAACAGCACAACATTTGTCATTCGCCCTGATCTAGACCCACAGATGAGTAATGGGTGGTTGGTGAAGCATGAACAAGGGGGAGGGAGCTTCTGCTGGGCACAACATGAATTCAGGGTGGTTGCTGATAAGGACAATGGTGAATATAGATGCGAATGCAAACAATGGGAACACACAGGTATGCGCGGATCTGAAAAAATATTTGTTAAAAGCTCCAATTGCAACTTCATGGGCACACAGTTGCAACATGTATCATACAAATGATTGCAACTTCTGACATGTGCATCTGTTGTTTTTAAAAAAATACAGGGCTATTCTGCATGCATATTATAAGAGCCTTCACCCACCTGCAGGTCAGGAAATCCGAGAGAAATACATCCGGAAAAGGTACACTCATAGTGCGAGGCAAGAAGTTAAGTGGGATAGGCATGACGGCGTGCTAATTGGTCCAACATCAAGCCAAGAATAGACCCGGATGTCCAGCTTGCTACCTAAGTTGATGAAGCTCGAAAGGGCAGGAAGTAGGTCAGATCGTGCTTGTCAAGAGACAAATAGGCAGCTGGACAAGATCATCCCAGGAATTGAAATGTTTCCAAGAAGCATGGAGAATGGGTCGCCAGGTAGTGGGCCGTCAGCAACTGAATCAGTGGCGACAACAGCACACCCTGCTAATGATGACACCACAGCTAATGGGTCGCTTGGCAGTGGGCCATCGGCAACTGGATCAGTGGTGACAACACAACCTGATAATGGTAGCGCTAGATCGCAGCCATCATCAGCGCTGTTGCATGATGGATTGTTGCTGATTAAGCCCCCTGTAGCACGCACAAAAGGTAGAGGGAAGAAAAGGAAAAATGAAGTTGAGCCTCCACGTGATGGTATCCCGATCAGCACATATGACAACGAAAACTATGGTAACAAGGAATGCAACGGGTGTGGGGTCCGGGGTTCACATTATGTCATGACATGTCCGATAAACCCCGATCAAAGCAAGGCAGTAGAAATGCGTCTCCACAAAAAGAGTGCTAAAGCAAATGCTGGGCCTCCAAGGAAAAGAGGGCGGCCAAAGATAGTGAGGGATCTGCATGAAGAAAGTGATGTAGATGTTGCTGAAGTTGCTAAAACACAACCAAGCAGCTCTACGCGCAGAGGGGCTGGAAGAGGAAGAGGTTCAGCAACCAGAGGCCATGGGGGGAGAGCTCCGCGTGTGAACTGCAACGAGTAAAAAGTGCTGGACCAAAAAAAAAGTCCTTTGTGTTTTCTTGCTGTAAAAACACATAGTGTGGCATGTGTAGATTATAACCTCTACAAATTATAGGTTACATGTGTATAAATTAAAAACTATATGATTACATCTTTGAAACACATGCTTGTTTGTTTTTGAATACTTGCTAGTTGCTATTTCTGGAAAACATCAAATATAATGAGAATGCTGGCAAAAAATAGTTGCTCTCTACACCTATTGTACACCGTTTGCAACATGGGTGTGATGTAGTTGCAATCTAGTTAATTACCATTTGCAACCTGATTAACTACAAACCTGGTTAATTCTTAGTTTAAGAACCAATTCTGGGAAAAGCAAAAAATAGAATGAGAATGATGGCAAAAAGTCTCAGGTCAATACAAAATTGCACACCTATTGTACGCCATTTGCAACATGATATGTGATGCAATTGCAACCTGGTTAATTATGAATTGCAACATGGTTAATTATCTTAGTATGACAACCAATTCCAGCCTCCACTAAGTTTTCTAGTTAATTGATCGAGTTGTATGCATTCGTAAGCAAAACGATGGGACACGGTATAGTACAACTTAAATAAATAAGAAGAAATATAACGATTATGTACAACATATGCACAAAAGCATTGCAAGTTATGACACATATGCAACCTTGTTATTAATAACAAATTTGCTGCATCATTTAGATGTCATCAGGGAGGAGTTGCAATTTACAACAAGTCTTTGAACCAGTTACAACACGAGTGCTCGAGGAGTTGCAAGTTATGACACATAGTTTTCAAACAGTGTAAACATACACAGATATCATCGTACTAAAAATACACAATGTGCATGATGCTGATAAACATCAATGACACACAAAACAAAAACAACATGTCATGAAAGTTCATCATTGCTTGGCATCCCAAAGTATCTTCCTTCCGCCAATCCTATAAACATCTAGCTCATCAGGTAGGTCAGCCTGGTTCAGTGGACGAAACACCAAGTAGTGCATGAGCTCTACCCTGTATATCATGCCCTTGAACTAAAAACATAGTGAAGAAGAAAGAAAAAAAGAACATTTGAGACTGCTGAAAATGATAGTAGAACATGCAGATCATATATACATTTGAACACAAAAAAAATGTGGGGGCAAAAAAAGAAGGAAATGCTCACTGGATTGATGTCAATGTTTAGCTTCTCGCCATCCCAAATTTCCATATATTTCCAAAGGAAAAACATGCAATCACTGGGCCCGCCTTGTTTTGGGACCTCAACGAATGGCCTGCTCCATTTCTCAATTTGAGGGAATTTTTTCTTGCTGACCTTTTGGAATACAAGACTTATGATGGGGATCTTCTCAAAAATGGGCTTGTGGAGTGATGCAGGGCTAGTGTCCGCCCAAAAATAGTCAATTGAGTCCAGGATATCGATCTGATTGTGAATTTGATTGATGCAGTAAACAAAATAATGCTTCCCAACACATACTGGAATAAATATCTGCATGCGTATGTTGAGTATGATGCATCAGTTGAGTAAACAAAAAATAGTTGCTGTCTACACCTACTGTACATTGTTTGCAACATGGGATGTGACACAATTGCAACCTGGTTAATTAACATTTGCAGTGGGACTACTTTGCTGGTTAATTACACATCAGTTGAGTATGATGCATCAGTTGTGGCCAGTTCCAAAAATCATTAAAAAAGAGAGAGAAAAGCAAAACCAATCAAATAATCAGATACTAACCAGCTTTGCTTTGGTTAAATCAGGATAATGCTCGACTTCATTCTCAAGGTGTTGTCTTAATACAGTGAATTCTTGAGTCTCAGTTTTTCCATCATCTGTGTAGACGCTGTTAATGCCATTTACCAGGTGCTAGAGAAAACAAAATATGCGAAGATTAAAACAGCAGCTAATGTGCAAAAAAGAAAAGTGTGTATGGGGGTTCAATAAAACTCACATAGAAGCCAGTGGTGAGGAACAGCCTATATCTGATTAAATTTTCCTTGTGGACAATATCATCATAACGGAGACAATAAACAGTGAAATCTAGAACAGAAGAGTCACCATCTTTGTCATCCGCAAAACTGGTAAGTAGATCATTGCCATCAAATGAGCAAAAGATGCTAAAATCAATCAGAGCCATCCTATGTAGTGGGCAGAAACAGAATATGTTACAAAAAAAAATCAAAAAATCAGAAGATAGGAAGCTAATTGCAACACTGATGTATGTCATTTGCAACAATGATATGTGGGTGATTACTCTCTTAGCTTCTCATCAGACGCAATCTTGATCCTCAGAGCTAGAGCCTTTGCCAATGGTACTTTCGGGCGGTTGTTGGGAATTAGGAAAGGAGATATGTACTTCCTTGGCTTCTTCTTCAACCGCTCTCCCACATGTTTGAAGATCATCTTTTGGAACTGATTGAAGTCTTGTGATCCTTGTTCACGTTCCTCTTGAGATAACCGGATAGGTGGGGTTAAGCAATTTATGTCTTCAATTGGATCATCTGGAAAAGATGCATTAGATGCAGCTCTGCTGGGCCCTTCCTCACCAACGACACTGCTCTTCAACATGGCAATCTCTACATTGGCTTCATCGCGCATCTGACATAGATATTTCTCATGTTGAGCGCGGCGCGCTTCTTGCTCTTTCTTCATACGAGCAAGAGACCTCTTGTTCCCGGCAGGTGCCTGAATAGCTTTCGCTTTCTTACGACCACCACGAAGAGGCTTGGAAAAAAATGGAAAATTATAGTGAGCTACAAACTATTAGAAAAAAGATATATATATGCAAACATACATGAGAAAAAAAGCTGCCTGCATAAAAAAATAATTGTGTGTGTGTTTGTGTCATAAATAGCTTACAGCAGATTTGCTAACTTTGCGGCCGGTGCTTGAGGTTGTCAAGGGATCCTCCATGTGATCAGATGCCTCCTTTCTCGGTGTCTCAACTTCAGGATTGGTAGGCTATGGTTGTGGTTGCCTAGATGCACCTCCAATCTCACTAGTTATGTTCTGTGGAATACAAATTGCAACCAATAAGACAATCCAATTACAATATTGATGCTACAAGAATTACTACACTATGAAGTGATCATCATGTCACCTGGTCAGTGGAGGGATCACCAAGCATAGATGTTTCTAGCTGATTAATTATGGACTCCAACCCCTTTGAAGGACCACGCAATGGAAGCAGTGCTAGGGGTAAATGAAAAAGAAAAGTATATAAGAATTAACATGGCAAAACAGAAGAAAAAAAACTCATAATGAATACAACCAAAAAAAAGAGGGAGATTCATATAAAAGAATTACTTGATATGCCTTTCTCCTGGTCATCAACATTGCTGCTAGGTGTTGGCGGCGTGTGTGGGGGGCTAATCTGAGATGACTAGGCATCAACATTGTCGCTGCTTGACTCAGTGTTAACTGGTTCATGAATTCGAGAATGAGGATCTGTAACTTTGAAAAAAAGGAAAATATAAGATGGAATAATTAAGGTTGTAGGACCCTACCACATTGCAAATGCATATTCTACTGGAGACATGACCCCAATTGCAGCAGAAACTACTGCACAGTTGCTACTGGTGCCATGACCCCAATTGCAACAGAAACTACTACAAAAGTTGCTACTGGTGCCATGACCCACATTTGCAACTCTTGCCATGAACAAATGTGTGTTTGAAGAAAATACTACTAGTGTAACAAAAAAAGCAAATAAAAAATGCAACAAAAAACTACTACAGAAAAAATACTAGTAAAAAATACAAAGGATGCAAGATAAAAACACTTATAACTGTACCCATGCTGCTAGAGATCGGCGTATAGCATCTGCATGTATAAAAAACAAAAAGACAAAACACAGGAGACCAAAAATTGTTACTGGAGACATGACCCAATTGCAACAGAAACTACGGCATAGTTGCTACTGGTGCCATGACCTAGTACTACATAGGAAGAAAAATACTAGTGGTGATTACAAAAAAATATGAAAAAGAATAACAAAAAAATTACATGGTGATTTCATCCATTCCAACATAAGTATTCGAGGATTACCTCCAATATTTCCACCTTCTCCAGCATCTTTTTTGCCCTCTCCTCCTACACCAGATTCTTTGTCAGCACTGTAATAGAACCAACCAAATCATAAGAATGTAAGTACAAAAACAATCACCGAAGTGATCAAATTCCTGTACTTAAGTTCCCATAATCCCGGTAGTCCAGAAATCACGAAGGATTTCAACCAACTCTCGACATACAAACCAAGACCATAGTGATTCAACACAACACATCATTCATTACAACATTTCACAAGTAGCATTCGGATTACATCCATCAGAGTTCAAATAAGATATTACAAACCAAGTTCAAGTTCGCGGAAGCAACATAGTTTAGTACATAACTTCATAGTTTCAAATACATTGCTAGATCTGAGTCATGTCCCACAAAAGCATCATCAGGTACGAGAACTAGTAGATACCATGCCCAACGGTCTAGTCTTCATCCCCAGCTGGGAGAAGGCAATACTTGTAGCAACCAAAGTAGAACTGGTCATCTGCAACTGGTGGGAGATAAACCCTGAGTACGAGAAGGTACTCAGCTAGACTTACCCATCAAAACCAGAAATAAAAGACACCAAGGGTCATGCAAGGCTTATGAGGTGGGCTAGCTTGACACAGTTGCATAAAAGAGCTTATGATTATAGTAGCCAATTTAAACTTAGCATCAAGTTTGTCATCATTTACCTGTCCACTAGATTAGCACCTGTACTAGAGCACTCACTTATTAGGAGCAAACAATATTAACCATAGCAGGTATAATAAGGCTGTCATCATCATTTCCGAACCATTATGTTATTTAGTGTATCTACTTTGGAGATAAGCCCATCAAGTTCTCACTAACCGGGAGAGACGACGGCTCGAATCGAATTACAACTTAGCTGAGGGGGTATTCCTAACTCTCACCCTGGCATACTTTGCAAGGGTAGCCGTGGGTCACCTTTGGGACAACTCAGGAATAAAATTCATGGGTTCGATCAGCACCAGCGCTCTCAGGGATTACCCTTCTGCCAAGACGATCAGGACTTTTAAATCACCTGCCCTTGGACTCATGTCTACGGCTCCCTTCCAAGGCGTACTTTATACTTATCGACTCCCGGCCTGAGGTGAGCTACTCGGCTTCATGGTCGGTCTTTGGACATGGCCAACTAAGAGAGAGGCATGCGTTCAACATGAACAGGAAAGGCTCCAAGATTCAGTCCTTAATCGACACAGACGGAGTCACTGTAAACCGGCAAGCCTCCATCCGGTCTTCATTTCAAATTAAGACTGGTTCTTTTCCACGATAGCAAATATAGCCAACCATGCCATATGTATCTTCCTATATCTCGCAGGTGACAGGGAATCACCTGACTTCTACCGTGTTTAAGCAGGGCTAAGCACTACACGAACCTGAGCTACATAGGATTCAGGGTATCAATATCTGGACAAGGATTGGATAACCCATGCAGCAAATGTTTGCATCCAACACCTAAACTTAATGCAGCAATATATATATATGTAACAATAATACTTTAACTGCATTTTGGAAATTAGGAGGCTTAATATGCTCCGGGGCTTGCCTTTCACAAAGTTGCATGGACGGTGATCCGGACACTCAACGGCGACCTCGTCTGGCACTTCTCCTGAAGGCTACACCTCCTAAACCTCCGGTGTCGGCTGCTGCTGCTCGCTCGGTTCCTTGAATTCTAGCAGGGTCACTCCTTCCGGTACACCTATTGCATGCCGATGCACAAGATAAATATCATGGATGCATCAGTAATGACATGATGCTCATGATGAATGAATCACAGTAAGTGTTTAACAAAAACATCACTAGACACTCGTTTACCGATTAAGAATAGCTCTATTCAAATCACTTTAAAACGTGTATCAACTTAACTTGAAGAATGAGATCAACTTACCTAACTTGCATAACCTAAGATAAAGATGCTCATCTTTAGTTAAAGGCCTAACACCTAGGAACATTACCACAAACTTAGAAATAGTAAAGGCATACTTAAAACAACAGTTAAAGTTTCCTATGCACACGGTAGTTCCTTAATTCAATCATAACCAGAGTTCTATAAATTCAAATGACTTGCAAGAGGACATTCTGGAAAGCTTATGAAATTCTCTACAAATCATTTGTAAACATCAAAGCATGATTCTTACGTTAACCAAATCAAAT
The DNA here is from genome assembly GCF_019320115.1 of Miscanthus floridulus. Taxonomy (NCBI): domain Eukaryota; kingdom Viridiplantae; phylum Streptophyta; class Magnoliopsida; order Poales; family Poaceae; genus Miscanthus; species Miscanthus floridulus. The sequence continues at coordinate 36,252,352 of NC_089590.1, read as the reverse complement.
TCCAGTCAACCTAGAATCTGTCCAAAAATGACAGGGTTACTAAATTAAATATTTAGTTATGATGCAAAAGCATAATTGGACTAAACCAAGTTTACCAACTTGTTGTGCATACTAGAGGAACATTAGAGAGTATAGTGCCAATTTCTAAATAAATCATTTAATATCCTTTTCTAATTTATTTAGTTAATTAGGTGATTCAAGCAATATATAGTAAAACTGTTCAGAAAAATCTACAAAAATTACAGTAGCTATCTCATGCTTCACATAGACTACCATAAAAATTTCAAAGCTATTGGCAAGCAGAACTTGCTGTACTCAAAATAACAGGCGGCATGTCTATTTTTAGCATAATTAGGAAACCCTATTGAAAAGTGTCAAGCAACAGATTTCACATTTTTCCTAGCATCATTCTAGCATAAGAATAGCACTCACCAAATTTTACCCTTACTGGATCTATAGAAAAATTATGAAAATTCACACAAGATCCATCCATGCAAACAAGAGAATTTTCTATCTCCTACGTACAGTGTCCAAAATATATGAAAATTTAACTACAAGCTATTCATGATATGAGCAGTACACCACAAAAAATTCATGCCATTTGGAGCTACAAAGAAAAAGATATAATTACCCCTATTTCTTTCATGATTAAAAGAGATAATTAGCAACTCCAATTTTCATAACAGAACATAGCATAAATTATATTTTTGATAAAAACTAGACATTATCATGAACTCAGCAAAATTAGAACCACATCATTTGAATCTACCAACTAGGAGATACAAATTTTTGAATCTATATACAAATCTGTGAAAAAGGATAAACAAAACAAAAATGAAAACCTAATCCTACTACTGGGCCGGCTCGGTCAGACTCGACGGCCCACAAACACGCGCAAGCGCAGCCCAGCCCCAACACGGCCCAGGCTGGCTCCCGCCTCCGCATCGGCGATCGACAAAAGGGGCCCGCGAGACAGCGAGACAGGCAGGGGAAGGAGGAACGGATGGCGGTGTAGCTCGTCGCGGGTGGCATCTCCGACGAGTCCAGCGGTGCCACAGTGTTTGCCTCATCAATGCGCATCTAATAGTGCCATCAATTGAAGCTATTGTTGCGGCTACTGGCAATGGCGACGGCCATGGCGGCGCACAGCCACGGCTTGGCTGGCTCCAGCGAGACGACGGCGCCACTGCCCTAGTGGGTGACCCTATGAGCTTCAGTAGCATTCACAGTAGCTAGCGCAAGGGAGAGAAAGGATGGGAGGGTCGCGGTGACAGTTGGCCATGTGGAGCACCAACTCCGGCAAGGTACCGCCATGGCGGCGGTGGAAGAACTAGCGATTACGCCCTTACCAAGCTTCAAATGACTCGATTGAAAGGTGGAGGTGGTAGAGGGGATCACGGTGAAGCTAGGGGCAAGATGGCCGGCACGTTTTTGCAGTGGCCAGCGCGCACGATGACGGCGACACCGGTCAGAAATGGAGGGGTTGCAGCGGCTCAGCGCTGCGCACTATGGAGACGAAAGAGAAGCAAATGGAGTAGGCGAGTGCGTCGGGCAAGCGCGCGGGGTGCTCATGTCACGGCCAGCAGCGCCAGGATGCCTGTGGCGCGTGGCAGCGCGAGCAGAAGTCTGGCGATGGGTGGCAACATGCGGCATTTGTTGTCTGATGGCTATCAGTCACTGTAGCACTCATTCAGACAATGGAAACTGACTAACAGCGCGACTTCAACGTCTTAAAACGGCTAAACCGTTGATCCATTGCAAAAACAGTGTACATGAAAATTGTAGGTCTACCATCCATCTACAATTTCCTTTCAAGGACCATCATCTAATTCACCATGGATCAGAAGTTACATCAAGCCAAAGTTGGCTTGATCCAACTGAAAATGCAGTTAGGACTTAGAATTATTTTTCAGTGTTGAATCCACCATCAATAATGACTGGTGGGCCATGTTTGAGGCTGTTCCACACATTTTCATGAGTTGATCATAAAACAACTTTTGTTCCTTGATAAATTAGCTACAACTTTGGTAAAAAGTGCACAGCCATGCAAAGTCTCTAAGTTGGTCTTTTGACTCAGTCAAACAGTTGCACTCTAAGGGTCAATTCAAGTCAAACCTCCACTTAAGGGCAATTTAGTCATTTTGATCTACATGAACAATGTCCCAACAATTACCCTAAGTGTAGTTAAGGTGTATTAGACCATAATCAACCACTTTACACAAGTGCTATACCAATTTCTAATGATCACATGTGATGAAGCAACAAAACAAGCAATTCACTCAAATGTTGCAATTTCATGTTTCACATGTTTCATGACCTTGTTGTTATTTTATACTTGTCATATTACTACCATGTTGCCATGTTTCAAGGTATGAGAAACTCATGTTGCATTCACATGTTTCACTACTACCATTCATAAGCAATCCAGTATGAAACAATCAGAATTTGCGAATGTTGCATATGTATGTTTCAGTGACAATGGCATGATGACATGGATGATGCATATGTTTATGAAATGAAATGCACTTTTTTTGTAGAAGCCAAACACCTAGGGTGTTACAAGCACCTTCTTGGACTTCTCGGTCTCTGCCTTTAGGTCCTTTCTTAGATTCTTTTTCAGCACCTTCTTGACCATCTCGGTCTCCGCCTTCAGGTCCTTTTCCAGCACCTTGGCCATCTCCATCTCTGCTTTCAGGTCCTTGGCCAATATCATGGTCTGAATCATGTCCTTGGCCAAATCCATCTCCATCGAATTCTTCTTCATGAAAATCATCTTGGCCAAATCCAGCTCCACTAGTTTCTCCTCCTGCATACCAAAAAAAATAGACACCCAACGTAAGCTTGTTGGCCCACCTGCACCCCAATTGCAACACAGATAATGGCTATAATTGCAACATGAAAACAAAAAGACAAAAATGCAACAAAAAAAGAGAACCTAGTGGTGGTTCAACATCTAGAATATGTCCTCCACTAGTCTCTCCTCCTGCATACCAAACAAATAAACACCCCACGTAAGCTTGTTGGCCCCCCTACCCCCCAATTGCAACACAGATAATGTGGTAATTGAAAAATGAAACAAAGACAAAATGCAACAAAAGTACCTCCTCTAGAATTTGCTCCAACATTTTCTTCTTCTAGAACATCTTTGTCACCTACTGCTTTGCGTTGATCTTCATCAACAACTGATTTAGCTGCTGCTGCATACCCAAAAATTTGTTAGTCTTGCAAACAAACTGATAATAAAAATTTCAAAACTGGTATGACACACAATTGCAACACATATATATGTTAGTAATTGCAATGTGAATATGTTGAAAACTGCAACAAACTACCTGATGCTCTAGATTTACTCTTCTTCCTCCTCTTTCCCCTCCTACGCTCATTAGCAGCTTCCCTACCAGCATGGGAATCAGCAAGAAGCTTCTGAATAGCACTGAAGCACTCATGATGACTTTTTGCCATTAGATCGTTGGCCATAGTAATGTACTGAGCAGCCTTGGTCGCATAGGTCTAGGCCTAGGCCGTACTGTCATCAAAAGCCTTCAATATCTTAAGCGCCTCTGACTTCCTACTTCTTCCAACTACATCAGCAATGCTCTGGCCAAAAGCAGTACGGAAGCTTGGGTATTGGTGTAGAACAGGAGGATGAAGCTCCATGGCAGTACGGAAGCTTGGGATTATGTGTGCCAGCCACGTCCGCTGAGGTACCAGTAGCATAAGAAGCTCCCTCAAGAGCAAGAATAGGGCGAGGGGCAGCAATAGTAGGAGCAGCTGGGACAAAAGCGGGGGGTGTATAACATGTGGCGTTGATGCTTCTCAACTGCAGGTTTTTAAGAAACAAAAAAATGAAACTGGTTATCTGAAACGTAAAATCACATATTGGATAAAAAAACATGCAAAAAAGAAAAAAAAAGAAAAAACAGACTATCAGCATCTTACCCTGAGGTTGCCATATTCAATAGCATCTTCTGGAACATCTCCCCTACGATCCAATGTTGTAATTCTGTCGATAATTTTGCTATCCAAAATAGCACATCGAGGGAGCGCGAACAAGTCTACCTGTAGCCCATGCTGCAAGTGATCAACGTATAGCATCTGCATGTATAAAAAAGACAAAACAAAAACACACACAGGACACCAATTACTACTGAAGACATGACTCAATTGCAACAGAAAACTACTACACAATTGCTACTGTGACATGAACAATTCAATTACTACCGGAGACATGAACCAATTGCAATAGAAAACTACTAAACAGTTGATACTGGTGCCATGACCCCAGTTCCAAATTCTTGCCCCATGAACAAAATGTGTGTTTTGGAGAAACTACTACACAGCCAGAGAATTACTACTAGTGTAACAAGCCAGTAAAAATGCAACAGAAACTACTATAGAAAAATATTAGTAAAAAATACAAGGGATGATAGATAAAAATAAAACAAAAGTAGACCAAATGCTACTGGAGACATGACCCAATTGCAACAAAAACTACTACACAGTTGCTATGGTGCCATGACCCCCACTAGCAACTCTTGAGAAACTAAATGCACAGCTAGAAAAAAAATACTACTAGTGTAACAAGCCAGTAAATGCAACAAAAACTACTGTAGAAAATTACAAGTCAAAAATACAAAGAATGCTAGATAAGAAAAGATCAACAGGAGACCAATTGCCACTGGAAACATGACCCAATTGCAACAAAACTACAACATAATTACTAATGTGCCATGACCCCATTTGCAACTCTTGCCATGAACAAAATGTGTGTTTTTGGAGAAACTACTACACAACCAGGGGAAAAACTACTAGTGTCACAAAAGCCAGTAAATGCAACAAAAACTTACCATAAGAAAAATACCGCATCCTATGAGAGGTGCATGGACGCCCTTCGCCGTGAAATCCTTTTTATACAAACATGCAGCTTTGCTAAGGTTGTCCACTACTGCTTTGCACCAATTAACCTTGCCAATGTTGTCTAGATCCTCAGTATATATAACATCCTCAAGCCTGATGCAACTATCAGTGTTTGAGAAAAGCAGAGACTGGAATACAGCCATAAAAATGCCCTGAGACCCAAATCCCCCATGAGCTTCTTGCTCTTCAGTCCATCCACAATATCCACAATCCTAATACCCAGCCTTTTGTATGTACTAGGACAGATTTGTTCTCCCAACTCATTCCGCCTAACATGAGCTTCAGCGTCAGACATATAAGGTGGGTCACCGCCAACTTTGGGTATCTGGAACAGACACCAAACAGTGTGTGCATTAACATCAATCACTTTACCACCACCAAGCTCTAATTTCATTATTTCTGGGTTAAGCCTCAACATAAGCCAGGTGAGCAACTTCCTATCCAGGCAGGTTGGTTTGAATCCCAACAATCCACCAAAACCCCTTGCCTTTACTATATCTTCGAGGTCAGTAGGGAGAGCTTTGAGAAGTTCATGAAATTTTGAAGGAGAGCAACGAATTGCAGGAGGCTGCTTACAGGGCCTCTTCTTATTGGCTACATTCACTACATCCCCATCATCATCAGCACCAGTGTCACCATTGCCACCAGCCTCGGCATCATCCTCGCCATGTTGTTCACTCCCTGCATCACCATCAGTGCCAGGATCAAAATCTGGATCTTGCTCTCTTTCCTGTCGTTCATGCACTTCACTCTCAAAATCAGGTCGGGGTGGACTAGGGAGCCTTAATCTCTTCTTCCTGCCCTTCGACTTGTATACCTTCAGCCTTTTTGGCTCCGGTGGAGCAAAATGGGGGGAACGCTGGGGGGTCACTGCCCTGAGCACCTGATACATTCTGCTCATGCGAAGCAACACAGGAGGAACACTGAGGAGGGTCACTGCCCTGGGAACCTGATACATTCCCTTCCGAATTCATTATAACCACTGCCATTGAAAAAAATACACATCAGAAGAAAAAAAGCCAGTTGCACAAAAAAAAGAGAATAAAACATAAAATTGCATTGTTAACCATTTGCAACCAATAAAACACTACACTTGCACCTTCAAAAAAGATTGAAAAAGCCGGATGTAGCAATAGTTACAATTTCAGTTTAGTTTCAGATGAATTGTCAACAAATTACAACTAGAACACCCTCCTAGTTACAACTAAGGTTAGAAGCTAGTTACACAAGTCATCAAGAGCAAAACATGAAAGGTTTTGAGTCCAACGTATGTACTATGTCCATCAACACTTATAAGGTTATCGAAAACAAAAAGTCCCAATTTATGCGTATATTAGAACCCATGAAAAAATGGTGTCATTTTGAGCCCATGAGCCATAGATCAAAACAAAACAAAAATCAAACAGTATCCTCTACATATTAGAACCCAGAAATGAACAAACTAGCATTGTCAACCAATTGCAACCGATAAAACACTAGAGATGCACCTTCAGATTAAGTGAGTTGTAGCAACAGTTACAAAATCAGTTGAATTTTAGATGAATTGTCGACCATTTACAACTACAACACCCTACCAGTTGCAAACATAAGGAAAAATAGGCTAGTTACACAAGTCATCGCAAAAATTACAAAATTAAGTACTAATATGGTTACAATTGCAATTGCCCCATGGATCCTCTAAATTGCAAACAAACCATAAAAAAGCCGATTACAAACGAGCGTAATAGCCAGTTAAAATGAATTCAATTCAAAATTAAGTAGGGATAGGGAATGGGGGATGACTTACATCGGGATAAAAAGCGGTGGATTCGAATTTGAGCGCCTCAACACAGCGACGCTCGAACCCTAGGTCCAGAAATCCGAAGAGCGGCAAATGGAGAGCGGAAAACCACAGCACGCGAAGCGGCAAATGGAGAGCGCGGGGGTGTGGGGGAGTACGGGGTGGGGGAGCAGCAATAAAAATGAAGGGCGAGTGGGGGCAGTTTTCTCGGCGGAGCAATGGGGGCGGTTTTCGCTCAACGGAGCGACGGCACAGCGCGAGCGACGATGGTTCCTCGCGAGGAAAAGAGCAATGGAAACTGAACAGAGGGAGTGGAGGCGGTTTGCTGGAGCGTGCCGCGTGCGGACCAGGTGGTGCGGGCGAGGCAGCCTCAGGCGCGTGTAGGCTAGACCAGATATGCGCGCGCGTCGGTCGGTTTGGCCTGGGTGCATTCTCTATATAGAATGCACCTAGGTGTAATATATATATAGTATATATATATATGTATGTATATATATATATATATGAAAGGGTTCTGTAAGCACATAGATAATATATCATTGTAGCACTTCACCCAAAAGTATTCCAGGCATCATTATTTATATTTTTACCATAGGGAAGGCCTGACAAGGACATGTATTGATAATTTATGCTATTGATGGAGAAGTAAACCATAGCCAATATTCTACTCACAATAGAGGTAAGTCAAGAGGTAAATGTATATATGAATAGTGTATAATAACTAATCATTGATCACTCAGAGTACTCCTCTCTTTGGCATTAACATGGTTAAGTAGAATATTAGAGGAATAGTTCCTAAGTCATTCTTAATTACAAGTCAAAGCATACATTGATTAGTGCAATTACACTTAGTAATCATGGCTAAGATCAACTTCATATCTACACATAAGGGATATTACTAAGGAAGATTAAGAACAAAGCTTGTCTTCCTTCGTAACTAGATCCTACTTGTATACCTATATTCGGGGAGTGGACTACAAAGGACTCAATGGGAGTGTCACATCCATGATCTACCACATGACCTAGAATATAGGGTGTATCCGTAGGTAAACAACATATAAGCACCACACATACACAATGTTGACCACTAACCCTGTGTACACCAGAGCGAGCGCTATACGAACTTATGCATGAATATAGTGATAATCTAGCTATACTAAGTATATAATCAAAGTAGACAATGAACATTACAACTAGGAACATGAATGATATGAATAATATTGACATAACAATTGTAGCAAACATATAAAAGTAATGAGACATACAAAAGAGAGGTGGTACAAAGATTATACCAAACCACGCTCTTGACACGATCAGGAATCTAAGTGAAACCTGCTTGCTTCCCTCTAGACCTAGCCTAACTAGCTATGCCCTAGAATATAGTGGAGCTCTGAGGATAATTAGGGTTTCTGTCTCCTCAAATGACTTGATTAGGGTTTGATGATCTGATGCCTAGGGGGTAGCAGGGGCTGATATATATAGGCCGAAGCATCAATCTTGAGCCCTTGGATCAAACCAACTTGAATAAACAACATAGATATAATCTAGGAGGCAGTGGAGAACCGATATAACAACGGGGGGCTGATAGGTGGACCCCAAGGGCCAACCGGTCTATAGGTGGGGCCGGCCAGCCCCACCTACTGGCGCCTCACCCTCCGCTTCGGTGTGGTGTCCTCTCAAGTCTTCTGGAACCTTCTAGGGTTGTTTTCGTTGTGGATAAGCATGATTAAGTCTGACATCTAGGTCTACCTTGACAGTTTTCGAGATAAACCCTATAGAAAATAAAGATTCACCAAAACTCATGGAATTTGTTAGTTTAAACCCCTAGACCTTCATTGGTGATTATATTTATGCCCTTATACATGTTATATTGATGGTTTATAATGATTGTTAACTGCCATCAACAAACTCCCCCAAGCTTAACCTTTGTTAGTCCCTTAGGAAAGCTAAACTCAGTAAATGGATCAGGAGTTGCATCGATGCTTTCACTCCTCAAAAGTACACATGCGTTTAAACAAGAAGTCTCCTCCGAATTAGAATAAACCGATTTGACTTTCAAAGTTACCCACATTACCTTCAACCATGGGGCTTCTTATCTTTCACTTATGTCTTGAGCAATTGAAAGACAGAATGATCAAGTCAAGCACTATGTCTCAAGTTCTCAGCTCAACCATTGTTCTAGAGTTTTTATAGATTTTCAAAATAAAACTCAGAGCTTCCATTGTATGACACTCTTAGGTCTCTCAATAAATGTGGTATTTATGGATCCTCACCAAGGCAATAGTGATGTTATACCTTTCTCTTTCTACAACTAAGGCTTATGTGGAGCTCATAGGAGTGGAAAAAGCATGAAAGAGCATACTTGTAATACATATATTGTAAAGTCAAACCTTGGATCCAAAGAGAGTTGAGTCATATAATCAAATCAAGATGTGCATGTGTGTGGATGTATGGTGAATATATATGGTGGCTAACCTAATTCTACTATGCTCCTTGAAAACATATCTCTCTTTTGAAACATGGAAATATTTGTGCAAGAAAACATGGGCTATCTTATTCATCTTTCTTCTTTTTTCAAGCGGGCATCTGAGTAGCCATTGTTTTAGATATCTCGGACACTTGTCCATTTTTTCTCATCACTTTTTTCTTTTCTCTTCTTTTTTATGAATAACTTTTGTATAGCCCAATGCTTCTTTTCTGCAACAAAACTTTTGAGAGATAGCAACAAGAACTTAAAAATCCTATGAACATGTTTTTGGTTTTTACTCCTAGTGTAGGAGTAAAACAGTTTTGGTTGGATCTAGATGGAATGTCATGTTTTTGCGCCTACCCCCAGTGTAGGAGTAGTGCATATGTGAGTGGTGTGTACGTGATCTTGATTTTAAGAGCATGACAAACCTCTCATAAGGGTCAACAAAGCTTGACTAAACTCAATGCAAAACAAGCAGCATATATGTGGAAGTTTTCCTATTCTAAATATCATATATGGCTCTGGTAGGAATTTAAACTTTGTTATATAGGAACTCATCATGTAGCATTTTTATGTTTTTTAAAAGATAAATCTTCAGAACTTTAGTATCACTTAGAATAAGATAAACATCAGCTCAGACCTTCTCATATCATATCCATCAATCACCTAGACTTAGATCAAGCATATGCTACCCACGAGTTTCAAGTTCAGAGTAAATTCTTATATCAAATAGTCTTATCCAAAACATGGGAGAATTCAAGGCTGAAAACTAGGTACTTGATAGGAATTACAACAGAGCAACTATTCATCATTTCCATTATAAGAGATTATCTTCATAGTCCATTTATTTAGCTCTTAAAAACAGAAAACTAGACACACTCTTTTTATTTTATTTTCATCATTTTTTAGATCACACCTTACTAATATATATATATATATATATATATATATATTTTGTATTCATCATATATATATATATATATAAGACAAAGATAAATTTTTATTTTGCTTTTAGTTATGCATCTTTTTTTAGAATGAAGCAAACTCACTTAGCATGAAGCAAACTCCCCCCAGCTAGATGTTGGCATGGTCGAATGTTGAAGTTGAGTGATCCTTCTCAGAGTAGATTTGCCAGCGGATGTCCTTCTCATCCCAAAGTGGAACGAGATGAAGACGACCTGGTCAACTTGCTCTTGATCTTTGTGCATCATCCTGCAAAATACGAATAAGAATACCAAAACTCGTGGAACGGATTAGGATAAAAGGGTTAGCGGTTAGCCGTTCGGAGATTAGTCATTCTTGTAGTTTAGAAATATTTCATTATTGGTAGAATTTTAGCAGGATATCTATCTAATATTTTTGGATTTTTTAATTTTTGATATGTAGAAAAGAAATATATGTATGCATGGTATTTTTAATTTCTATGCCACCAAAGTGAATATTCCCATGGGTATTTTTACCATAGATTTATTCACATCGGGCTTAAGATTTATAATGCAATGATAAAACTTTTTATTTTTCTTTTCTAAATGTAATGCTAATGCAGAAAAGTAAATATGCTAAAGTGAAAAATAATTCATGCAATGTGAAAAAGTAAATATGGATAACTACCGATGTTACCTCCCAGTGAGGGTTCAGAATTTTAAGTCCTCCGGACAGGACTTGACTGGAGATAGTCCCTTATTCTCTAGGTGCATCTGTCGGTCCCGAGGATGGAGACCTTGATGGTTGCACGTCTAGTGATGGTGACTCGTATGTTGCCACCTTTTCCTTCCATACCTGCTTCATCTGTAGACTTGACTTTGACAGAGTAGGTTCATCTTTCATAGGTTCTTCACCTTCCTCCCATTCATTCTTTGGGAGTTGATTCTTTTGGTGTCGGGATGAACGGCGCCTCCTCCTAGTGTGGGTCTTTTTGGGCTGTTCATAAGAGGTATAACTATTGAAATAACAATGTACCTTTTCTCCAGGGAATTGGAAGTGGACTTGTCCAAATCCGACGTAGATGATCACGTTAGTAGTGTTAAGGAACGGTCTTCCAAGGATGATGGGCGTGTCATCTTCATCTTCACCCATGTCTAGAACCATGAAATCGGTAGGGGCATAGTGATCATATATTCTTATCATGACATCTTTTGCTATTCCCTCCGAAAATTGGATTGATTGGTCTGCCATCTGCAATTGCATATATGTAGGTGTTGACATAAAAATTTGGCGATGTGATCAACACATAGCAAGCCAGAAGATCTGAGAGGAATGAGACCAATGATATGCTTGGCTTCAACACAAAACTAGCCGATTCTGAAAACCCAACAACATGCCAGTCAATTTGACATGCAATTGACAAGGAGAAGAAATCTTACCAGTAATTTAAGGTGGAACATGTTGGAGTTGCTCCAGACAGTTCCAAATATGCGGCTAAGTAGCCACTTCAATAAGGCTATCGACTAAATAGTCGATATGTAGTGTATTCATGAAATGAAGATCTTTAGATTAAGGATGATTGGCTAATGTTAAATGATGATGATGTAAATCAAAATAACCAATGCCCATGGATCATAGCGTATTTATGGTGACTAATTAATCGAGACAAAAACAAGTACAACACACCCAAATACAAGATTTAGAAGATCATTCCTTAAGATTCCAATATATACTACTAAATAGTCGATTGATACAGTCATTGATTACATAATTGGTAACCAGCAAAGAAGCGATATAAGAAAACAACATCGGCTAAATGGAACATGATCGGTATAAAGTGTTGAGCCGATAAGTTTGATAAAAAGAGTATAACATGCGAACAAATCAACTGTCTGATATAAATGAATCTACAAATAGTTTGAATCTAATCTATTATCATCAATAGTGAGGTTTGATCGGATCGATGCAGCTATGATAACGATAACAAACTAAAGCCAAAGAATCTATAAAACCATCTATATGTTGACAGATTCATGAAAACATGCTATATGCGCGAGAATATAAGCAATCGGCTAAAATAGCTTATGCGGTCATAGCAAACAAATAGAGTACATATCTTGATCATGAACAAAACCACTAATCGATAATTTCTAATCTGAAGTCTTACCAGTGAGGTTCGACCGGATCCTAAATATGAATCCTACTCAAATACGACTTATTACAATTCTTGGAATAAAAGAAAACTTCCTAACTTAACAATAACTTGACTCTAATTTTTCCTTATTCGTAGAGTCCAATACATCTTCCTGATGCCATTCAAGCATAGCCCATTGACATCGTCTGCTGACATCATCTATAAAATAGCCGATTCTGTCATCGCATCAAAATCAGCTGATACCAATTCACATCTAATCGATTCCTTGATTACACAATCCTGGAGGCTTCGAGTTCCCGCGTTCTTCTTTCCAAATTTTGGTGTAAACACATGCCCCCCAATTTTGCTATAAAAATGATTTTATTCTAAAATTCCTATTTATTTGCTCATCATGTTGCAACTGCTCATTTTGAAGTATATGCATGACTCCTAATTTCTTGGGCTGAATTCTATATAATACCCCAATAGTTTCATTTCCAATTTGCTCAGCCTGCTTACTTTCCCCTTTTCTCTTGAGCAAGCTTCAATAGTCAAACCTGCCACCACCAAAGCCTTAACCCTAGCAGATCTTCTGCTCTGCCAAACTGTTGTTCAAACCACCTTTCTACAACCTTCCTCAGATTCAGATCCATTTTGGCTATAATGGCGACCAGCGACCACGTACCTAAGGTATGCCTTCAGATTTCTATCTTTTAAGTATTAGCCACTACTCTGTATTTTCCTTTCTTCTCAAATTCAACCCATCTGGTTTCTAGGAAATGAGGAACAAAATTCTGATTCCATCAACTGTTGTTCCTAATGTCTATTATCTTGGACCTATGGTTGATCCTAATCCATCTGATTTTATCAACCAAGAAACCAACCAAATTCCTGTCAAACAATCTATAATAGATTTATCTTCCTAGAACACCAAAACTCCTTTTAGAAACTGGCCCAAAATGCCTAAGGGATGGAGAGATTGGTTCCACAGGGTATCAGAAAAGAAAGCTGGAGATTGGGAAGTTTCTAATTTAAATCAATGCTTGACACTCTCACTGTCTGGAATGGAGAGAAATGATTCACTTCTGATCTATGCAACTTACTTTTGGTCTAATACTTTGAATGCTTTTATTTTTGGTCATGGTCCAATCACCATTACTTTGGCCAATATTTACATGTTGACCAGCCTTAGCATAACAAAATCAATGCAGCCCTATGACTTCTTAAGTGCTGAGTCCAAGAAAGTAGCCAAAATATCAGACTGCACAGGATGGGCAAGTTATATTTTGAATCATATTGGGGATGGATCGACTATTAATGATAGAGAACATGTAGCTTTCTTAAACATGTGGCTAGAAAAATTCATCATTTGTGGGTCATCTTGTGGACCAACTTATAATCATAAATACATGGCAGAGCGTCTATCAGCCGGTAATAAATCCCCCTTAGAAAATATCTGCTGGGATCTGTTTATTATCTGATGCACCAAGTAGCTGCCCAATTGCTGAAAAATAAACCAGTGCATACCATCAGTGGCCCTTGGTGGTTGAACAATTATGGTTGAATCTATACATGCATAAGATTGTAAGACCCAATCTCAGGAATCTGAGCTTCCCTTCTTCCAACTTTGCTGAAGATTATAAAAGAAAAGAAGGAAGAACTTAATAGTGTATGAATTATGAAGCTGCATTAGCCATAACAATTGTTGCTGATGTAGGCCACCTTTTTAAGAAATTTTACAAAGGGTTTTGATGCAAACATCTTTACTTGGCTGCCTTATGATGAAGATGCAGACAATGAGCTAGTTCTACCAGTCAAATTCTAATTTGAATCAGGCTATTCGGATGAAACAACTGCTGCAATTTTTAGTTGCATCATCAAACCCTACCTACTGCTAGCCAAATTTCGCCATGGGTGTGGCAAAATGGCTACTGGTGCTTTTCTCCCTGATAATTTCCCAACTTATGAATTCTATAACCCCTCTTTTATGGCCCGTCAATTTAGCCTTGGTCAACGACCTCCTTGGCTAATCTTTAGGAATACTCTAAAGCCAAGAGAAGGTATCAGTGAAATAAAGGAAGCTTCTAGAGTCTTTCAATTGGGGTCAGATCTTCCTTCTCTTTGTCTGCATGAATGGACAAGAGCCACCTTCTCCTCAAACCTCTTCTGCAACTCAATTCATCATAATTGTTTGGCCCTGGACGACAATTTTGCTTCTGATAGTGAGGTAACTCACCATTCCTTTTAGAAGGATTATCAAGTTTTTTTTGTCAATTCATCTAATAATTTTTTTGTAGAATACCGAATTTGATCCCCCAAGTGTGGACAGGAAAGGGCATCCCATAGAATATTATCCACCATGTCCAGCCTCAAGAATGGGATCAACTTCACCCACTATGAAAAAAGTTGATGAAAACCCAAACTGCCCCATCAATACTCACATATTAGTCTTCAAAACGCAAGGCAACCAATGGTGTAACTCAGAAAACTACCACTAGAAGAGACTTCGCAGAACAAAATCATCAGTTGTTTAGGTAAATTAACTTATCTTCCCTCTTAAGATGATATTTGACTTCTAATTCAATTCCTTTCTTGCAGCCATAGACCATTGCATCTCAATTTGCTTTGGGTGCCGAACTGTTATCCCATGCACTTAAATCCGCATCTGCTAATCTCTCATCGGCTAATCCTCCTAAGGAGCCGATTATAATTGAAGCAACTAATGTCCCTAACAGATCCCAAATGATAGAAGATGAGAACCTCTCTACTTCACCACCTGATGCTACCAAGGTATCTCCTCAAGCCTTCAATCTTATGCAGTCCTCACTCTTCACTGATCCTTTTGTTTTATCATACACCACCTAGGAAAATGTCTGCACAAAAGCAAAGATCTGACAACTCACCAGTTGAAGAGGATCCTGTTGACACTGATACTCAGACTATCAATTCTCTAGCTCAGCAAACAATCAATGGTAAGAAATTCATATGCTCATTTTATCCTTCCATAGCAATTATAAACTGAAAAGCTTCTTGATGCCTATAGACACTAGCATCGAAAGCCTAGAGCCGATTCAACCAGATGCTGAAAAGGATGTTGACACATAATTGGCTATTCCTTCTCCTTAGCCAGGGTCTCTTTCAGAAAAGGTACTATCTCTCTCTCACCATCCATCTCATTGTCAACTCATTTGCTATTTCTAATAAGACTCCTTTTGTTTACATATAGGCACTTAACTCTCCAGCTTTGAGCTATTCTTTCAACTTTGAGGAATATATAGATGAAAGTGAGATAAGCTCATCAACCATTTCTTCTCAAGAAATCTTATCAGATGAGACCAAAAATTAGCTAAAATACATGCTTCCAATGCTCGAGAGGAACATAGCCAATTTGGCCCAGAATGCAAATCCAATGAGAAGAATCTTCTTAGCCATTAAGGATAATCTGTCCCCAAATCTTGCTAATGCCTTGATACCTCTGTCTAATATCAAAGATCAAGCTCCCAAGGTGAAAAAGACAAAGAAATCTTATTGACCATAAAGGTTTGATGGCTAAGAAGAACTCTAACAAGCAGGAAGCCAAAGAATTAGCACAATTGATCGACAATTTGAAGAATTCTTCTTCCAAAATTGAACTAGAATTGAATCAGCTGAGAATTAGGCGTGCTGAGCTCAAATAGGAATTGGAAAGTGTGAAAGCCACCATTGATCATCATGAGTCTAACTTGACACAGATCCCCAATGCCATTAAACAGAAGAAACAAGAGATGTTGACCAAGGTCAAAGAAGGCAAGGCTATTCACAGTAGTCTTGAGAGCATTCTTGGATCAGCCGAAGAGGATAAACAACAAATTACAGAAGTTGATGCTATTCGACTAAAGGCATTAAAAGCACTTCATGATGCCCTTAACTTGTAATTTATGTTTTAGCATCTGTAGTATATATTCTATGTAAACCTGATGATAATTGTACTCTTCCTGTTGGTCTACTGTACTTCTTGGTTCAGCTAGAATAGCTGATTTAAATTAGCCAATTCCTGATTCTGACTTTACTCTGACTTAACTAAATCTGAAAACGACCCTTGTTGCAAAAACCTTTGAAATTCCTTCTCAGTCATCAACTCCTCATTCCCCTCATTATTAGTGAAGTGGCGCTTCCCCTTCCATTAATTGGTGTTGCTTTCACACGTTCCAAGATATCTACTGTCTCGCCTTTATGGCTATAAATATCATCTAAGGGACTCAGCCCTGAACACATCTACACCTACAACTATTCTCATTCTCCTATGTCTTCTCATCTCTAAGAACCCTATAGCAGTTTCTTCTTCTTCTCCTCTCAAGATCCAAACCGACACCCATGGCCGGAGAAGATAACCGCAGCAAGCACGTGGCTGAGGAGGTCCTGGAGGAGGATCTACCAATGAGCCAGTGCCTCTACCACATGAGTTAAGATCAAATACCTTCTGCTCATGACAATGAATCATCTTCTAACTTGCCCATAGATTTGTCTTAAATAACAGACTCCATCCTCTTCCCCTAGAGCCGGTGAGCCCTCCAATGCTGCACCTCCCGCTGCCCCCACACCAGACTCATCGTCGGACTCCTCGGACTCCACTGGTGATGATGCCCGGCGCTTCCTCTAGGAGTGGAGGGCTACCAAGGACCGTTATTCCAAGGCAATTTAGGAAAACGGTCATGTTGAGATCTGCCTCGAGGCCTCCTAGGTTACCCTCCTCACTGTAGATAAAGAAGAAAACACTACTCGAGCAAGGTTGGCCGAGTCTGACACCATGGCAGTGGGTAAGCCTAGTTCCAAGAAAACCCTCATTGTCATCTTCACTGCCCTTATCTTGATAATCTTTCGCTTTTGTGATTACTAGTCCTAATGGTGCAGTTGGAAAATCTCCAACTAGCGGCGAATGTAGCTACGGTGACCGTCAACGCCTGGGGTCCCCTACTCATCAATCACCTACACAACATCCAAACACGCGCCTAGGAGATCACCTCTCCATGACGATCATCGTGGCACGGCGATGGCTCTAGCCACAGCGCAAGTCTAGACAAAGCACGACCTCCGCACCATGGAGCTAGGCTTCCCAATGGCTAATGATCCCGACATGCATAAGGAGCTAATCAAAGACTTCGATGACGTCATGGCGGCCATTGTGGACATCATGCCAGCCCAGGATGTTGTGAACAAGGTGTTCGACTAGTCTGTACTAGGAGCAGACGATGGATGGATAAAGTTTTTGCCTTTTCCTTATGAATTCATCTGCCATAATATTATGATTGTCCTTGTATGTGTTTTTGCTCTATAGGTGATACATATCGTATCGGCTTTTACCACTTTAGGTTAATTTTTGAACTAAAGGCAATACCCTCCTGATACTAGCTATTAGAGCTAATGACTAAATAAATCGGCTATCAAGCATTAATCCAAACGCTAGGATAATACTTCCTTAGAAAGTTTCCATTGATCACTCTATCAAACTCCTCTTCCCCTTATAGTGCTTCTAAGATATAAGCATTACCAGACGCACATCATTTTATTCAATAAGGACCTTCCTAATTAGGCAACCATTTGCCAAACCTGTTGTCTTTAGATCCAATCGATAATTTTACTTTCCAAACTAAATCTCCTTCACAAAACTATTTATTCTTGATCATTTTATTATAATGCCTTACAACTCTTAATTTATTGGCCTCAATATTTGCAAGAGCGCACAGCCGATGACAACTTAAGTCCTCCAAATCATCCATCATAAGGTTTTTATAGACTTTGGCTATCAAATCATTTTGGAATATAACACGTCTTGATCTAGTCTGAATCTCCCAAGGAAGAACCGCATTATGCCCATATACTAACTCATAAGGTGATGATTTAATCAATCTATGGCAAGCCATCCTATATGCCCACAATGCTTTATTAAGTGTCAACTACCACTTCCTTGGTTGCTCTTTAATTTTCTTCTTATTCAACTTAATCAAAATTTGATTGGATGCCTCTGCCTAGCCATTAGCTTGAGCATAATAAGTGAAGAATTTAATAATTTAATTCCCATACTGGCAACAAAATCTCTAAACTCCTTTGATGTAAACATTGTCCCTTGGTCAGTAGTAATGGTTTGAGGAATCCCAAAACAATAAACAAGATGCTCCTTGACAAAATCAACCAGATTTTTTGAAGTTACTGTCCTCAAAGGAATCGCCTCAACCCACTTGGTAAAATAATATGTTGCTACGAATATAAACTTGTGCCATCTACTTGAAGGTAAAAAAATCTAGCCAAATAAATCAATTCCTCAGCCTTGAAATGACCATGGCTTAATTATTGGATTTATAGCTGATGTAGGCGATTTCTGAATATTACCAAAACGCTAACAATCCTAACACCCCTTGTAATATTCAAAACAATCTTCTAATATTATTGACCAGAAATATCCAAACCTATGAATAATCCATTTCATTTTATAAGCCGATTGATGAGCTCCGCATATTCCTTCATGTACTTCTCCCATCAATATTCTTGCTTCTTCTTGACTTAAACATTTATGCAAAACTCCATCGACTATTTTGTAATACAACTGATCATTTAACAAGACATACTTAGTCGATTTATATCTTAGTTTTCTGGTAACCTTCTGTGATGGATTTTTGAGGTAATTGGCTATCTCAACTCTTCAATCAATAGCCAAGGTCTCACTACTTAAAATTTCTTGGAACATTTGATAGCCTAATGAATTTTGAGCTAATTGATTAGCCTCTTGATTCTATACTCTTGGAATATGCTGAAGAGAAGTAAGTGGAAACTCCTCGAGTAACTTTCTACATTCATCATAGTATCCCTTCATAATATCATATTTATATTCATACAGGCTAATCAACTGATTAATAACTAGGTTTGAATCTCTAAATATTTCAATTAACTCGGCCTTTACTTCCTGAAGAAGTTGAAGTCCCTTAAGAACAGCTTCATATTTTGCTTGATTATTGGTGGTCATTGGTTTGGTTTAAAAGGCAAACTCAAAACTTGCCCCCTGAGGTGAAATAATAACAATACCAATGCCACCACCTTTCTTGCACAATGATCCATCAAAGAACAATGTCCAAGGCATTGGTTCCACACAGCCGATGCTTGGTTTATGGTGTTGAGTAATAAAATCGGTCATCACTTGGCCTTTGACTGCTTTAGCCGATTCATACCTCAAGTCAAATTCTGATAATGCAAGAATCCACTTTCCCATTCTCCCATTTAATATTAGCATTAACAACATGTGTTTGATCACATCGGCTTTAGACACAACTATACACTCAGTTGATAATAAATAATATCGTAGTTTAGTGCAGGAGAAATATAAGCATAAGCATAACTTTTCAATAGAAGAATATCTTGTTTCTGGATTCAAAAAGTCTTCTAATTAAATAGAAAACAACCCGTTCCTTTTCTTCAAACTCTTGCATCAAGGCCAATCCAATCGTTTGGCTATCGGCCGACATGTACAACTTAAAAGGTTTACCTTGCTGAGGAGGAACCAACATAGGTGTATACTTCATGTATTCTTTTATTTCCTCAAACGTCTTTTGTTGTACATCACCCCATTTAAATTCTTGATCATTTTTCAACTTCAACAAAGGAGAAAATGGCATAATTCTTTCTGACAGATTTGAAATAAACCTTCTGATAAAATTAATCATAACAAGTAGAGATTGTAATTCTGTTTTATTAGTTGAAGGTATTGCCTCATTAATTGTTTTCATACTTTTCTAACCAATCTCAATTCCTCTCTCGTGGACCATAAAACCTAAAAATTGTCCAGCTAACACTCTAAAGTCACACTTATTATGATTCATCTTTAAACTATATTTTCTTGTGCACTCCAAAGTCTCTCGCAGATCAGCTAGATGTTTTTTGTACCCTTTAGATTTCACCACCACATCATCAATATAGATTTCAATAATCCTGCTGATCAACTTATAAAAAATATAATTCATCGTCCTCTGATAAGTTGCACCAGCATTCTTCAATCCAAAAGTCATTACAACCCATTCAAATAAGCCAATTGCACCAGAGCACCTAAAAGTTATTTTTGCTATGTCTTCTTCAGCCATAAAAATTTGATCATAACCTGCATTACCATCCATAAAACTAATAACCTTGTGCCCGGCTGTTGCATCTACTAACATATCGACTATTGACATCGGATAACCATCCATTGGTGTAGCCTTGTTCAAATCTCTAAAATCAATACAGACTCTCAACTTCCTATTTTCTTATACACAAAAACTACACTCGATATCCACTCTGCATATTGGCTTGGTCGGATAAATTTTGCTTCTAGTAGTCTTTCAGTCTCCTTAATATCATCAAGAACATTGGGATTAAATCTCCTTGGAGCTTGCTTAAATGGTCAATATCTAGGTTGCTTGAAATCTCTGATTGAAAACATTATGATCTATATCTCTATGAATACTTTGAACTGATGGTGCTATTTTTTTGAGCCGATGGCAGTATTTGGCCTGATGTACCAAAATTAACCATCTGGTTCTGAACTTGCCCTGTCGGCTATTGTATATGCTGCACTGATGATCTAGATTATATTGCATTTGATTAGTAGTAGCACCCTAAATTTGCTTAGATGAACTCTGAATTGCCTGGGCATCATCACTCTTAGCTAGTGCTGCTTCTTGATGGCTAGTACCGACTTGATTAGTTCCCTGAGTCGACGGATGTGGAATATTATAATAAGCTGGTCCAACCTGATCAAGTGGAAATCCATGAAACACCTCATTTATGGTATTGTGGAATGTATTCAAGAAAGTTATATTATGATTCAGCATTGCATCATGAATAGATTTGTTGACAGCTTCTACAAAGAAATGCCTATCATCAGCTTCATCTGTATCTGACTGTCGATGCATCAAAACTCTTGGCAGTGGATATTTCTGAATAACTTTATTGTCACATGTTTTTGTGTATGACAACAAGCACTTGTTCTAAAACTCCTCCATGATCTTACCAATGACATCTTTATCCTCATCAAGTAAGTCTTCAGAAGGCACCATAAGAATGCCCTTGTTGTTCTGAACCACCACGATAATTGTGGTCCCATCGAGCGTGCCAAAAAGTGTGTTGACACCAAATGTGGCGATATGATCAACACACAACAAGCCGAAAGATCTAAGCAGAATGAGACTAGAGATCTGCTTAGCTTCAACATAGCATCAGTCAATTCTAAAAACCCAACGATGTGCGAGTCAATTTGATATGCAATTGACAAGGAGAAGAAATCTTATCAGTAATTTAAGGTGGAACAGGTCGGTGTTGCTCTAGATAGTTCCAAATATGTAGCTAAGTAGCCACTTCAATAAGGCTATCGACTAAATAGTCGATATCCAGCGTATTCATGAAACAAAGATCTTTAGATTAAGGATGATCGGCTAATGTTAAATGATGATGACATAAATCAAAATAATCGATGCCCATGGATCATAGCATATTTATGGTGACTAATTAATCGAGACAAAAACAAGTACAACACACCTAAATATAAGATTTAGAAGATCCTTCCTTAAGATTCCAATATATACTACTAAATAGTCGATTGATACAGTCATTGATTACATAATTGGTAACCAGCAAAGAAGCGATATAAGAAAACATTATCGGCTAAATGGAACATGATCGGTATAAAGCATCGAGCCCATAAGTTTGATGAAAGGAGCATAACATGCGAACAAATCAACTATCTGATATAAATGAATCTACAAACAGTTTGAATCTAATCTATTATCATCAACAATGAGGTTCGATCAGATCGATGCAGCTATGATAATGATAACAAACTATAGCCAAAGAATCTATAAAACCATCTATATGTTGACAGATTCATAAAAACATGCTATATGCGTGAGACTATAAGCAATCGGCTAAAATAGCTGATGTGGTCATAGCAAACGAAGTCATATCTTGATCATGAACAAAACCACTAATCGATAATTTCTAATCTGAAGTCTTACCAGTGAGGTTCGACCAGATCGATGCAGCTATGGTAGTGTCATTAGATTAGATCTCAGTAACTAGTGAGTTTATTCAAGATTGAAACATGTCTTTGGATCCATACTATGTTTGATTGGAATAGAGATAAAACAACCGATCTAGCGGAATTAAGCCATCAATTATAAGATTTATAGCGTGACCAGATCAAAGGACGACTTATTACAATTCTTAGAACCTAATATTTATACCCAGAACCTAAATATGAATTCTACTCAAATACGACTTATTACAATTCTTAGATTAAAAGAAAACTTCCTAACTTAACAATAACTTGGACCCTAATTTTTCCATATTCGTAGAGTCTGACACATCTTCCTAATGCCATTCAAGCATAGCCCATTGACACTATCTACTGTCGTCATCTATAAAATAGTCGATTCTGACATCGCATCTAAATCAGCTGATACCGATTCATATCTAATCGATTGCTTGATGACACAATCCTAGAGGCTTTGAGTTCCTGCGTTCTTCTTTCCAAATTTTGGTGTAAATAATAGGGAACAAATGTTCATAACCAAATAAGTATTCATACATTATCTTGGACATTATGTTAACAACTGACCCAATGTTGCAAAAGGTCTTGTGGAAGATTCTTTATCCAATGGTACACTCGATCGTTAGTATACCTGGATCATCCTTCTTGGTAAGATATGGTGAAGTGAGGAGGTGGTCGTACTCTAATCTGAGTGTGTTGACCATATTGACTGATTCTTCTTGTAGATGCCTGGCCATGTTCTTCCTCCTTCTCCTATTGTTCTTCTTCTTGGTCACTGTTGTCTCTTTGGTCGGGTACAACGTCTGTGGATGTCCAGGAGATTGTAGGATATGATTCTTGAAAGAAAACTTCTCCTTTTTATCCTTGATTGTGAAGTAGATCTTGGTACTATCCACGTAGATAATGGCTTTGCAGTGCTTAGGAAAGGTCAGCCCAAGATAATGGGTGCCCTTACATCTCCACCTATTTCCAAAACCACAAAATCTACGGGAACATATGATTGTCCCACTCAAACAATGGCATCTTCAAGAACTCCCTTGGGGTAGTAGAGTGACTGATCTGCAAGCTACAAACGCATGTTTGTGTACAACAAAGTATCTCCATTAATTTGATCATAAATTACCTTAGGCATAATGTTGACACTTGCTCTTAAGTCACAAATAGCTTCTTGGAAAATGTGAGGCCTAATGGCAATGGGAATGATAGGTCTTCCTGGATCGGTCTTCTTTTCAGGCAAGGTATAATCTGTCCACATTTCCGTCAATAGTTGTATATAGTAATATACTGCATTGTGAATATCAACAAGATTTGTAGTTTCTAGATCTTCCAGTTGCCCTGAAATCTTACCTTTATCGGTCAGAGGAACAGGGGCTACCAGCTGAGCTATTTGCTATTCTATCATTTTATTAGAGCTATGCTAATTTTTAATGGCAAAGGAGAGGTTATCCATTCTATTATTTATATTTTCTAAAACTCTATCATTGGAAGCTAGTTTTCTAGATAAACCCTCCATAATTTTAGCTTGGCTAGAAATTAATTTTCTCAAGGGTGGTTGATTGAAATTATTACCTTGAGGGTTACCTTGGTAGTTTGGCCTCTGTTGCTAATTTCATCCTTGATTCTGTTGAGGATGAAAGTAGTTATTGTTGACAATGTTCACATCCTCATGGGTTTCAAGGCAGCTATTCCTTGAATGCCTAGTGTTTCCATATTCTTCACATGCCATGTGGGAATCGTGAATGCGCATGACTTCTTGGTTCTCATTGGCTCGATCATCGAGCTTCTTCATCAGCAGGTCCATCTTGGCAAACAACATGTCTACCTCTTTGAGTTAATGCATACCTCCACCTCTCTTGTGGGTCTGAAGATGTTCTTCATTCCAACCTTGGTTGGAGGCCATCTTTTCCACAAGAGCTATTGCAGCTGGTATGGTGAGTGATAGAAATGCACCTTTTGTGCAGCATCCATAATCTCATGGGCACTATTGGTCAACCCATGGTAGAAAGTCTACATGAGTAGTCAATTCTCCATCCCATGATGAGGACATTCTGCTATGTAGTCTTGAAAGCGTTCCCATGCCTCAGGGACAAAATCATCCTCCATCCCATGATGAGGACATTCTGCTATGTACTCTTGAAAGCGTTCCCATGCCTCAGGGACAGAATCATCATGTTGTTGTCGGAAGCTTGAAATTTTCCCACGTAGAGCATTGGTCTTGCCTGTGGAAAGGAACTTGGCTAGGAAAGCAATGGAGCAGTTATCCTATGTAGTGTTTCTACTATCTTTGTTGGCGTAGAACCATTGCTTCGCCTTCCCCAAGAGTGAGAATGGGAAGAGGAGAAGTAGTATGGCATCTTTGGTCACTCCTTTGATGGTGAAAGTGCTACAGATCTCTAGGAAGTGTTGGAGATGTGCCCTTGCATCTTCATGTGCCTTTCCACAAAACTGGCTTACTTGCACCATATTGATGGGAGCTGGCTTGAGCTCAAATCCATTATCCCCAACATCGACTATTGGTCTAGTACATATGTTGGATGTAGTTGGAGCAAAGAATTCGCAGAGAGTCTTGTTAGCCATGGCTTGAAATTCTAGTGTTAAGCTTCACCTTATCCTGTTGTCTTCTGACTCTAAAACTAAAACTTTCTTGAGTTTAGCTCTAGTTCTCTTAAGTAATGCTTCTGGATCATCAACATAGTTTGTCAGAAGGTCAAAACAAGTCATACATTACTCTACATAAGATACAAAAGTAGACAAAATAAGGGTAAGCCTATTTGAGCAGAGGTTAATGATTATCTCAATCACATCAATAAGTATAAATTTATCAATACTTCCTTCGCCTAGCTACCTTCCCCGGCAATGGCGCCAGAAATGCTTGTTGGTATTTATTAACTTGTCACTTGTTTTAGTAGCCACCTAATGTATGTCTACATCTCTTAACATTACTTTACTAGGTTATCATCCCTAGTGATGATGCCAGAGATGCTTGTTGGTACTACTTAGCATTACTACTAAAATAATACTAAGTAGCTCTTTATTATTTTATGTGACTAGGAAGAATATATGTATATATATGAAAGGGATCTGCAAGCGCACAGATAATATACCATTGTAGCACTTCACCCGTGAGTATTTTAGGTATCGTTATTTATATTTTTACCACAGGGAAGGTCTAGCAAGGACATGTATTGATAACTTATGCTATTGAAGGGGAAGTAAACCATAGCCAATATTCTACTCACAATAGGGGTAAGTCAAGAGGTAAATGTATATATATGAATAGTGCATAATAACTAATCATTGATCACTCAGAGTACTCCTTTCTATGGCATTAGCATGGTTAAGTAGAATATTAGAGGAATAATTCCTAAGTCATTCTTAATTACAAGTCAAAGCATACATTGATTAGTGCAATTACACTTAGTAATCATGGCTAAGATCAACTTCATATCTACACATAAGGGATATTACTAAGGAAGATTAAGAAGAGAGCTTGTCTTCCTTCATAACTTGATCCTACCTGTATACCTATATTCGGGGAGTGGACTACAAAGAACTCAACAGGAGTGTCATATCCGCGATCTACCACATGACCCAGAATATAGGGTGTATCCATAGGTAAACAATGTATAAGCACCACGCTTACACAATGTCAACCACTCACCCCATGTACACCAGAGCGAGCGCTATATGAACTTATGCATGAATATAGTGATAATCTAGCTATACTAAGTATATAATCAAAGTAGACGATGAACATTATAACTAGGAACATGAATGATATGAATAATTTTGTCATAATAATTGTAGCAAACATATAAAAGTAATGAGAGATACAAAAGAGAGGGGTACAAAGATTATACCAAACCACACTCTTGACATGATCAGGAATCCAAGCAAAACATGCTTGCCTCCCTCTAGACCTAGCCTAACTAGCTATGCCCAAGAATATGGTGGAGCTCTAAGGATGTTTTGGGTTTCTGTCTCCTCAAATGACTTGATCTGGGTTTGATGATTTGATGCCTGGGATGTGGCAGGGGCTAGTATATATAGGCCAGAGCATCAATCTTGAGCCCTCAGATCAAACCATCTTGAATAAACGACATAGATGCAATCAAGGAGGCGGTGGAGAACCGACATAACAACAATAGGCTAACAGGTGGGCCCTAGGGGCCAGCCAGCCTATAGGTGGTGCCTTGGTGCCTTGCCCTCCGCTTCGGTGTGGTGTCCTCTCGAGTCTTCTAAAACCTTCTTGGGTTGTTTTCACTGTGGATAAGTGTGATTGAGTGTAACATCTAGGTCCACCTTGATAGTTTTCTAGATAAACCCTGCAGAAAATATAGATTCACCAAAACTCATGAAATTTGTTAGTTTAAACCCCTAGACCCTTATACAAGTTTACGTCCCTAACTTCATCAAGATTCTCAATCTCATCTTGGGAACTCTTGGTTTCATCAAATTCAACATCATGAACTTTCTCAAGAGTACCAATTGCCAAATTCTAAACAATATATGCTTTGCTAGTGGTTGAGTATCCAAGCAAGAATCCTTCATCACACTTCTTGTCAAACTTACTCAATCTAGTACCTTTCTTCAAGATATAGCATTTGCAACCAAAGACCTAAAAGTATGTAATGTTGGGCTTTCTACCATTCAAGAGCTCATATGGTGTCTTGAAAGGTCATAAATGGCTAGAGGGGGGTGAATAGCCTAATAAAAATTTCTATAGCAATACTTAAGCCAATTCGTTAGACAAATATGTAGCGAAGCGAATATTGCGCTAGCCTACTAAAAATGCAAGCCACCTATCCACAATTATAGTGGCTATGATCTCTATATCACACAAAGCCTAAGTCACTACTCTCTAAGTTAGTTAGCTCTCAAAGACTAACTAAATAGCCTCACTAACCAAACTAACAAGACATAAGCTAGCTCTCAAAACTAGTTAAACCAAAGAGCTTAGCTACACTAGAATGTAAATACAAGAGAGGTAGTGAGTGTTATACCGCCGTGGCAAGAGATCAATCACACAATCACAATGAATACTAGTGTTTTCCTAAACGGTAAACAATTGGTCACCTACCGTTTAGCCATTATTCAGACAAAACATCCCATTAAATGGGCTAAACGGCCAATTAAATGGGGTAAATAGGTGATTAAATGGAAACAGCGCACCACTGTAGCGTTTACATGGTGTGTAAACGGGCTAAATGACCGTTTAGGCGAACAGTGATGAATACCAATGATCTTCTCGGAGACAAGATGACATAATGATTTTTCTTTGAGGTTCACTTGCTTATCGGCAAGCTAGTCCCCGTTGTGGCGATTCACCCACTTGGAGGATCACGCGCTAAAAGGCATCACACGCCTAACCCGCAATCGGGTGCCGCACAACCAACACAAGATGGGGATCACACAAGCCACGCGCATTCCACAAGAGTTGCCTTTGGCGCTCTACTAGGGAAGGCACAAGAACCCCTCACATATCACTAGGAGGTTGCCAAGAACAATCACCAACTCCTGCCATGACTCCTCTGCTGCTCGAAGTTGTGTAAGCATCGGCAAACGCCAAGAGTAACAATAAAACCATAACAAATCGATCCCCAAGTGCCACTAGATGCAATCACTCAAGCAAATGCACTTTGGATCACTCCCAACTCAATTAGGATGGACAACCAAGCAAGAGAATGAGTGGGAGAGGTTTGGCTTAGCTCAAACGATGCTATCACATGTAAGAATGACCAATAGAGTGAGCCAAACATGCCAAAGCTCTATTTATAGAGCCCCCAAAAAGTTATAGCCGTTATGCCATTGGGGGGGGTCCAGACCTAGACCATCTACAGTGAAGGTCTGAACTCCCAAATGTCACCATGTGTCACCCATTTAAAATTGTTGGTTAGATCCGAACGGTTACAAGAAACCATGCATGTTCGCATAGATCCAGACCCAACAACCGGACCCTAGAACCAAACCAATTCCCTGAGGGTCTAGACCCTAACAGAGAGGTTCCAGAGAGAGAAATCCTCTCCGGACTGGGTCTAGACCCGACATCTAGACTCCCTCTAGAGTCCAAGGTCTCCCTCTCATGAATCTGCGCTCGCCATGTCTCTCCATTGCCTTCACATGTGCGCAAGACAACAAAGCTGGACAAGTGCCTCTAGGTCCAACGGTCCCCACGTCGCAAGTCTAAAGGCCAACCCCCATGCCCTTCCTCTCCTACGTGGCAAACTACACTATGGAACCTAGGTTCGACGGCCACTCCCACCTGGGTCTGATGCCACAAAATGAAGAGCTCCGCTAAGCTCACAACAAACCCACAAAGCACCATAAAACTTGTGCCACTTGTCTCGGCCCGAAGGGAATAGGCCACGATCACCTGATGCAATGCGCCCCTCGTTGCTTTGCACCTATCGCTACCGCTCTCCTATGCATGTGCCTTAGGGATGGACTCATGCCACCCGTGGTGCAAGGCCACACACTTCCCCTACCGCTCCTATGAAGAACTAAAGCCGAACAGCTGCCGCAGCCTTCCATCGAACTCGCGTATGAGATAGAAGCCACCCAGGCCGCGTGACCGAGCGCTATGCTCGCTGTTCCACCACCGGTTGTAACACCTTAGTGTTAAGCATTGCATTTGGCATTTTCATTTCATGAGCACAAGCATCACCCATTCATTCATGAGCATGAGCATATGAAATTTCATTTCATTCTTTATACATTATCGCATGTGATGTTGAATATATATATATATGCATATGCTTGTAATCATGTATGACCAATGTGTGAGATGGTTGTGAGGTCATGAAAACACCTTAGACACATCTAGGATGGTAATTGGAACAATGTTTATAATCATGACATAGACCAAATTTGCTTCTAAGTGTTGGTTTCATTTGAAATGCCATTTTCATGATACTAGTTTGACCAAAGTTGAATGGTAGCTTAGAATGTTTGCATGGCTGTGTGACCTAAATAAAAGTTGTAGTTCACATCATGGGTAACAAACTTTATTTAAGGGTCATGACCTAATTTAGTGCCTAACTTAGTCAAAAAGAGCTCACAAGTTTCAACTTAATGTTGTTTGTAACCGAAAATTTTGCTAAGTCCTAAACTAGTTTACAGTTTCAAGTAGCACACTTTGGAGCAATGTAGATGGAAAACCAGTTTGAATTAGACTGATCGTTAAAGCAAAGTTGTAGTACTCACATAGCTCTACAATTTCTATTAATAAAGTTTTTGCTAAATCACCACAGATTAGGAGATTTAGGAGCTCAAAGAAGCACTATCAGAAGGACAGAATCGGCACTTAGCCGATTTGAATCGGATGATGTCATGGTCGACCGCACCAGGCCACGTCTACTGTGTGGTGGCCGTCCACCGGTGATGGCCCCACTAGTTAGGATGGCACGGGCAGATAAGGGCGCCGCTCCCTCTTGCTCACTCTCATGTGGTCACTCCCTCTGCCTCACCACGCCTCGCTCTCTCTCGTGCCTGAGCTTTGCCACACGCGCACGCCACCGCTGCCGCGCCATTGTTTGATAGCTCATGCACATAGCTCTGCCATGGCTCACTCCACCTTCTCAAGCTCCTAGCCGTGCTAATCAAGCCTAGGTATAGCCATAGTTCGAGTTCACCGTCATCACGCCCTCGTTGGAGCACCGCCAAGCTCGTGCTTGTCGTGGCCGTGCTCCACCGAGCCATCTTGCTCATGCTTTTCTCTCATTAGGGCTTGACTAGGGTTAGGCCTAGGTCACACTGCTGGCCATTGAGCCAACACCAACACATCAGCACCGAAACACGGCTGTGCACCGCTGTGCTCACGCCGCCGTGCCGCCATGCATGCGGCCAAGCTTCGCCACCACTCCACCTTGACCTAATCCACACCGTAGAGCTTTGCTAGGGTTTGTAGATGCCATAGCCATGCTCGCCTAGCCATGCCATTCTTGGGGATGGCCGAAGCACCACCGTGCACTGCCACCGAGCCGCCATGCTCGTCGATGAGCTAGCTCCAGTGATCCTCCAAGTAGACTAAGGGTACCTATAGGTGCGGAATAGGATGGGGAACACGTTGGTGCCAACCTCATCGCCGGTGATCTCGCCGATCAAAGCCGGTGCTCTGGTCAGATTCACTGACGTCTGGGGTCAGTTGACCCATGGGGCCCAGTCGTCAGCGCCTCTGGGGTGTATAGAGCGGGTGCACCTAGCTATAGCGCCTGAGTGGAAATTTGATTTTCTTTATTTATTTTTCATAGATTTTGTTGCTAACTTGAAAAATTATATCTAGAGCTAGGAGTATCCAAATGGGGTAAACCAAATTTTGTTGGATTCATCATGAAGTGTACTATTTAATAAAAATATGAATTATAATGTTTAGGGTATTTTCTAGGAGAATTAAATTGAGCAAGATAAGTGTTTTTAAAGTAGTTTATATCTTGTAAAATGCATAATTGGAGCTAGGAAAGTGATAAAATTGTGATTCTAATTTTGCTGGTCTTGTGTTGACATGCTCTAGCTAGAAAAAATATTAAACCTATAGTAAGCATAGTTGAAATACGGTCTTCCTATTTAATCTTAATTAATTGCCAGTTTCTAGTGAAAATAAATGGGGTAAAAATACATAACATATGATCATGCAAATTTTTACATAGTATTATTATGCTAGGATGAAAGTAAGAAAATATAAAATCTATTGCTTGACACTTTTCACTATGCTACACTATTTTTGCTAAAATAAGCATATATAAATTGTCATTTTTATGGAGGTAGCTATACTTGTCCAAATGGCATGAAATTCATATAGTATACTATTAGTGTCTTGTGTATCCTACTGTAGTTTTCTCAGAATTTATTGAGCAATGGAAATATTTACTTTATAAATCACCTTATTATCTAAGGAAATTAATAAATGAATATAAACAAATTAGTTAGGCTTAACCATGATGTTTTTTGTGGTGTATGTGATGCATATAATCTATTGATACTATTAGTGATGCTTAGAAGTATTTGTTTATAGGTAACTAGTTAATTATTGCTTTATAATTCAACTAGATGACTGCATGTGTAGTTTCTATTGTGATGATGATTTCATGATGGTAATGGTCCTTTTTGGAAAACTTGTTAATAACAAAGTTGTAGATAACTTACTTATCTACCTAGTGTTCAATTTTCAAAGTCATAGGCCTTATGGTTTGACAATTATAGCTATTAGAAGTCTATTGTTAGAAATGCTTACTTTATGGATAGATCTGAAAGATTTTTGACCTAGATAACTGTTGAATCACATTAAGATGATTAAAATAAAGTTGTAGAAAATTTTATAAGCTTTCCAGAATGTCCACAACCATATTAGTTTGATGTGTATAACTCTAGTTATGGTCAAAACAAGTGACTGCTGTCTTGTAGTCTAGAGAATAATTTACATAAGTGTTTGTTTAAGTTACTAGAGAAGAGATATGTACCGACTCAGTAAAAGAAAATGTAACATGTTATCACCTTAATGCAATGCTGCTGAGAACACTTATGAGGATGCATTCATCACATAATATCACATTATACATGTCATTATATATGCATTCATGATATCTTATTTCATGCTCATGCATATAGGATCGTCCGAAGGGATAACTCTGTTGGAGTTCAAAGAAGAGCTAGAGAAACAACAGGAGGCACCTCAGGCCATCGCTCTAGAAGGAGAGGAGCAAACTCTTAAAGACTTACCTGAGTGCCCAGATCACAGGCCAACTTCCTTTATCAAAGGCAAGCCCTGGAGCATTCTATGTATCCCATGTTTTATAAAATATCACTTGAGTCCTTTATGTTTGATGCATTATGTTATAAGAGTTGATTGAAAACACTTGATGCAAAAAACTACCTTGTCTAGATATATAAACCCTTTAACCCTGTGTAGGTCCTAAATCAAATATATGCTTAGCCATGCTTAGACCAGTAGAAGTCAGGTGATTTCCTATCACCTGCGAGATATAGGTGGATACCGGAGCACAATTGGCTATATTTGCTATCATGGAAAAGAATCATGGGGTAATATAATTGGAGGTTGGATAGAGTCTATGTGTATGTTGACTCATGTGATTCCATCTGTGCCAATTAAGGACCGTACCATTGTTGGCACTTTTGTCGAGATTGAACACATACCTCTCACTTAGCTGGCTGGATAAATCGCTCTGACCACAAAGCCAAGTTGCCCAACTCAGGCTAGGCCCCATTCTATAAGAGTGTGCACTCTAGATGGTAGTAAGGATATACGGGGAGCCAAACATGAGCCCAAGGTAGGTCAGGCCTGAACGTCCTAGCAGCTGGTCATCCCTGATTGTGCGGCGCTAATCGAACCCATGAAATGTGGACCTGAGTTATACCAAAGGTGACCTAAGGTGACCGTTGATCTGGTCTGCCTGAGTTTGTGTAAGACCCCTGGTGTTACGAGCTCATTTAGCACCGTGATTTAGACCTAAGTATAATTTTTGAAACTAGTTTCTTGGGTTTTTAATTTAACACGTACTAGAGGCGATAAGCAAATCCTATGTGACTTAGTTTCATGGACTCAAATAAACGCTCAAGTTAAATTACTCAGTGCGTAGAAATAATTAGGAACGTCCGATAATGATTCTAGCAAATAAGTAGCGAACGACTTGTTTAATTGGTTAAGCATGAAAAGCAATTTTTATAAATAGAATAAAATCCATTAATAAATCAAATGATATATATATACATATACTCACAGGTTTATTTTGACAAGCACGAACGGATGAGAGAGAGCGCCGCAGCTTCATTTATTTTTCCTGACGTACAGCGTACTCGTTGCTTGGCATTTATTACCATCACATCCCTGCACCATGGTGTGTCCGTTGCCCTGGCCCTGTTGTGTCCACGCCCCGCTAAATGTCAACGTTCAACTGCCCGTTTCGTCACATCATTGCTGTGGCACCACCAATGCCTTGTCTGTCTTAGTTTCTCTGATTGCCTATCCCTGCGTGTCTCTTCTTAGACGAGCGCAGTCGGCCACGTGCGTTTGCTTCCTTGCGACCTCACGCATGTGGGCCTACCCAACCTAGCTGCGCTGGCTGTTTGCTCATTGCGTCACTCCCACTCCACTGCTGTGTCGCGCATAGAGCCGAGCCATGGCACCGTTTGGCCATGCAATCCACCTACCGAGCCTGCCCACGCTACTTCTTGAGCATGCCGAGACTGAACCGTTGGCAGCTTGCTCCCACGTCTGTGCTCTGGCCGCGTACGATGTTGCCTCCCTCGCATTGCCTCTTCCTTTATTTTCTTCTCTCTACTGCCGAAAGGGCGTCTCAGCTCTAGACTGTAGTGTCGCACCACAGTCACCGATGCCCTTTGCCTCCCTCCTATGCGCCTGGGTGCCCGCAGCATCGCCCCACGCGAGCACCGACGCCCCTCCATCACCGGCCCTCACGAGCGTTGCTCACAGCCACCCCACGCTGCACCATCGTTCTGCTCTTCTCTCTTTGCTGCCATCCATCGATGCCACTGCTGGGTTGGTGTGCCGGGCACCCACCGTGGTCACATGCTACTATGCCGCTGCTCATGCCGCCATCGTCTAAGCCCGCATCACTATGGAGCGGCGCCTCGCCTACCAGCTCGTCCACACTCTTCTTTCCCCATGGCTCCACAGTATCTGAGCCACCTTGCCAGCCAGCCGTCCCACCGAGCTCGGTGCTCGCTGGACCCGCTGCTCCGACCCCTCCTCTGCTTTGCCTCGAGTGAGCGCTACCCCTCTAGTTCCACACTGGACCGCCGCCTTTCCACGCGCCCATGCCGCAACAGCTATCAGGGTCGAGCGTGCTAGGCCACCAAGAGCCGAGGAGCCGCCCTGCTGTGCTGGACCCGCTATTCTGCCCCAGTGCCGCCCCTCCCAGGAGTCGCCTCCACCTCGGTCCATGCTATGGCTAGGCAGGCTCGGTTGCGGTTGCGTATCTCCCCATGCTGCTCTTGCTATGGCCGTGCATGGTCGTCATGGCCGTGCCACCACACCAAACGACACCGCTCCACCTCCATTGCATTCTCGCCGCGCCTCCCGTGGATGACCATGCTAGGGATCACATCAAGCCATGCCGATGTCGCCGTAACGCGTCCGTCCTATGCCTGCTCTGTTTAGAAGATGAGGTGAGAAGGGTAAGAATCCAAGACAAAAATTTATATGGGGTCCTTACTACGAATACATGACCCATGGGAATAGTGTTGATTGTACTGCGAGGCAATTTGAGGAAAACTCGAGGGTCTAATCGCTAAAATGCAGCTGTTGTCCTGCCCTGGTCACGTGGGCCAGATTGCTGGGCCACCGGCCATGTAGCGGCTTGTTGGGCCGGCCTAGTCACGCTGCTGGTTGGGTTCGCCTACGCCTGGGCTGCTGCCTGCCGTTGGACCGACCTATGCCACACGCGCCTAGGCTGCGCGTGCCTGGTGGGCCGCCGGGTCCGCTGGTCTGCCAGCTAGGCACACCGCCTGGGCCGGACTGTCGCCGCACATGGGCTGGCGTTGTCGGTTGCTGGGCCATTCGCGCCATGCACTGGGCCGGCCAATCACCATCGTCCACGCCTAGGCCAGTTTCTACCCACGCGCCTTGGGCTGAATCGTGTTGCCGGCCTAAGCCACCCGCGCTGGGCCACCTCGGGCCCAAGGACTCGTTTCCTTCTTTTAAGTGTTTTGTTAATTTCAGCAAGCGTCTAAATGCTTTGAAATTGATAATAAAATGTAGAAAAATCATAAAAATGCCAAACCAATTTTGTTAGGCTCCTAAAATCATGATCTACCTGTTAGTTTGTTCACATAGTGTGATAATATTCTTGGAAGCTATATAATTAATTTAAGGTACTTAATATTATAAAATATAAACTTGTAGGAATTTCCATGATAAATTGGTAATATTGTTGAATCTAAAATTTTGTACAGTAGGCTCCTAGCAATATTAGGTATTCACTATAATTTTTGTAGCTCCAGAATAATTAGTTTGCTAAATAGATAATGATATCCTATTTCGAATAATGATTAAATTGATAGAATAGAATAAAGAAACAACTTGGGGTTGATAACGCCTTATTCGACAACATGAATACGTAGCCTAAGTATGGTCATCGTTAGAACTAGCTCATTAACTTGAGAGGTGTAAATCGTATTATATGAATCACGGTTGCAGTTGATTAATTATGTCTTTGCATTGCATTGCATTGCATATCATATAGGTACGATGATGGATCAACGGGGCAATTGAAGGGTGATTGGGAATCCGAGGATGGTGTAATGATATTCTCTCGAGGAGATGATGCAATGGGTTTTCTATCCAATTGATGGTGGATGATCTGAAGATGCAAATACTAACTTTTAATATATATCTTACATAGGCAAGCTCTGGTGCATTACCCCTACTTTCTGCAGTTTAAATTATATTTGTGCATTAAGTTTTAAGGAGTTGAATGAAACCCACTTGCATATATATCTTTATCCTATGAGTCTTACTAGTATGACAGGATCGTGTAGAATGCTATGCTATAGGACTCCGGTAGAAGTCAAGTGATGGCTGTCACTCGCGAGAGATAGGAAATATATTATTGGATTATTATCACTTAAAATATATAAATCATGGAAAGGAAAATTGTGACCGGGCAGGGATATGGTTTGGGTATTGGTGGGTGTAAGAGGTTGTGTCACCATGGATGCGGGCCACAGCTTGGTTACACTGCTTTCCCTGTTTGTGTCGGTTAAGGACCGATCGTTGCATAAGCCATCGAGGCAAGTCACAGACTTATTATCCTGAGCACATACTTGGGTATGGGCGCTTGGAAGACTTGTTGCTCTCTTGTCGTGGGTTCCGGCTCTATCCGGACCGACTGTCAGGGTTTTGTTTTGGTGGAGGAGGTCCTTGCACCACACTGAGTCCGAGACTCAGGGGCAGGGGCTTGGAATCCTAGTTTTGATAGGGACCTAGGACCCTAGGATAGGAAGGTGATGGGTTGGTCCTGCTTATGCCTTGGGCACAAGCGGGGCGTGTGTTTTCAGGGTACCCAGCTAGGGTCATTGATTCGTGACTCGCCGGACGATCCGGTATGGCTTGTCTTATGCCTAGCACCATAGTAAGAACTGAAGTTGAAAGATGGAAGATGGAAAAAGGAAATCTGATTGCTTACCGCCTGCTTAAAAGTAGCACAGGTGCTTACATAGAATGGTTAGTTAATGAACTAATGTGCTATTAATAAAAATCGAATATAAGGATGCACGCTTAGTAATGCTTCCTGTAAATGCAATAAACCCACAAACCAGATAGCCTTGCATATCCTTGGAGTCTTTTCTTTCCTTCTATCAGGTAAGTCTTGCTGAGTACAATTGAGTACTTAGGGTTTTATTTCCCCCTGTTGCAGGTGACAGGTGGAGGCTAAAGCTGACCCTTGTGTGTGGATTCCTCCTGGTAGGCTCAGACATGATTTCCTTTACGCTGCGATCATAGTTTTTATTTATAACTCTCACCAAATGCTTTTATAAATGAAAGTTTTATAGTCTATTGTCGTAGTTTATATATCAATACTTCATCATATCATAATTAGATATTCATTTCTGCTATAACTCTGTTCACTTATTTATATTCCGCTGTTCAATTAAATTATTCATAACTCTGATAATATGATTACATTCTGTTATTATTATAATGAATGTTATACTCTGATGTTGTATTAAAAGTGATGTAAGAAATGGTTATGAACGATGTAAGCTTTATTCTCTCATTTGTGATCCTGATGGCAAAAATATGGATTTTGGGGTTCTCCCCTGGGGTGTGCCCGATGGAACCGAGTAATTTAGTGTCCTTCTTTGGGTGCTTAGTGTCTAATGGAAGATAAGCACTCCTAGGAGGCATTATATAAGGCGATTCTGCCATAGGTGGTATCAGAGCGCTAATATGGAAATAAGGCTTAAAAAACCTTTTCTAAACTAAAATTTGACAACCTATTTTTGCAAAAAGTTAGGGCGTCTTTATGTGAAGTTATATAAGTAGCCCTATTACTATGGTTATGTATCTAGGATAGATGGCACTTTGCTGACTTAGATAGGATTAATTAAGTATCTGCAGGTACACTGACTTGGGCATAGTCCGATAGTATCGCTGAGCTACAGGGAGAGAATGATATGCCAAAATTCTGAGAACAGTTGCCCTATATGCTGGCAACAGTGGAAGGACGTATAGGATGTGCATTCATGCATATCATGTTTGTGCATTGTAGCATTCATGTTGCTTGTAGATATGCCCTCCATAGGTGTCTCGCGTGTTGTATTGTGCATGACTGACTTGTTCCTGTTCTAAAGTTAGGTTTGCACCGTGGCTTCATGCTCCACGTTTGCCATAGTTCACGCCTGTCATAACCCACGTCTTCCCATACCCCCTTTTCTATGCTCTTGTCGGACCCTTGCCCTGCAGTCGTACTAGTTAGTAATGGCATCGCACGTCGCTCGCCTCGAACATGTGGAATTTGGTCGATTCATCATAGTGATCCCATGTGGGAACCCTGATGGATCACGCTAGGACCACAGAATGCTCCACCTTTATAAGTAGAGCCTGGCTTAGCCATTGGTATCACCACTCGATGCACTTTAGCTTGCTTAGCTTTTCCTTTGAGCTAGCTTTTCACTCAGCCTTCCTCACCACCACCGCCAGAAATGGTAGGAGCCTGGGTTAGTAGTTACTGCCTGAACATTGAGAGTTTTCCTAGAATCCTACATGCCACCCTGCAAAAGCTCAGAGTCAAAGATCATCCTGAGTATGAGGGCCGTGAGAATGAGGAGCATGGCACCGAGCGGTGTGAGGTTACCATCTACATCGGGAAGAGTGAAGGGTTCCCTGACCTCACTGAAGTCTGGAGTGTGACCGAAATCAGGTTTCGCTTCATCAACACCTACTAGGTTGTGGCCTGCAAAGCCTTGTGGTACCTTTGCTAGATCTATGAAGAGCTCATTGCCCGTACCCCCATGCGGTTCTTTCCACCTTTGGATAGGAATTGGCGGGCATGGAGGGCTCGCATGGAGGCCTTGCAAGGGCAGGATGCGCAAGAAGATAGTCCAACTGTGGTGCACTTGACCACGTACCTGCTTGCTCAGGATGAGCAGTATGACTGGCAAGCCTTGGAGCTAAGGGCGTGCCTTTGGCGCGCCGAGGAAGCCAAGATCTTCAACCGGATGCTCCAGGTGTAGCTCGCTGAAGCGCATGCCAGTGCTGCGGTTGCTGAGAGTCGAGAGACTACCATGTCAAAAGCTCTGAAGGAGGCTAAAGATTGGCATGTCCATCAGCTAGGTGAGGCCTATTTGTTCACTAGGGCCAAGCAGAGGACGCTGGTTGATGAAAGGCAGGATGCCCCGATCTTGGAGGGGATCCTGATCCACCTACCTGAAAGAAGGAGAACCAATGATGTAGAACCGCCAGCACCTCCACCTTTGGAAGTGTTAGAAGCAGAACCCTTGGTTCCTCTCACTTAGCCATTGCCACGAGAAGATCTAGATCCATAGCTTGGGTGGTAGAAGAATCCACCAAGCCCGAGAATGAAGATGTGTGGTTCTAGGGTAGATTAGTTGCCTTGGGATGTTGTACCCATAGTAGTAGTGCTTGTTGTCTCTGTTCTCTGGCATTTTACTCTTGCCGTTGTTGTCGTCCGTAGTTATTGAGATCATCCGATAGTAGGTGAATGTTGTGTCATGAATGGGAGACAGAATGCATGTATGATGTACTCGTATAAGACCGTTGGAATGTGCAATTTGTTTATTTTACTGTGTGATTATGTTCATCTACCTTAAGTTCGTTCGATGTGCTTAAGGTTTTCAAAGGCGATGTTAAGTGAGTTACAAGAGAAGTTACCATCCAGATATCAGTAGACTAGCCGTGATTGGATATTATTGGACACTGTATCGACTAATTGTGGATGTCCCAACAGAACACTTGAATCTCTTTAAATCAAATCCATCATTGGATTTGCATTCCTTATCCCTTGTTGTGAAGGGAACCCTTGTTGTTTGAATTTTCCCTTACAATACTCCCCTTACTCTGTGGCCTATGACTCCACCGCCTTCATGGTGTGTAAATTGGTAGTAGTTGCCTAGTTAATAGCTTATGGTGCCATGATGAAACCTAGGGCTCCCTATGGAACAGCTGCCATAGGTGACGCTGCTCGGCACACACTAGTATCAAGGTTGTTAACCAAGTACCTTTACCAAGTTACACCGCCATACCACCTTTCCTACAAATAATTTCCTTGGAAATGTTCAGGTGTTTAAACGGGAAATCCACAACAGGTTGATGAAATAGTATTCTCTCAAAGTAAACAAGAGGAGGTCATTTTGGAGAAAGAAAGTATGACATGGTCTCAGCTTACATGAAAGACGGATGTGGTCGAGTAAAGGAAAGAGAAAGAAGAGTAGTAATGGAAGTTACCTTGAATAGTCAGGAGTAATTGTAAAAGCCTG
This sequence comes from Miscanthus floridulus, assembly GCF_019320115.1. Taxonomy (NCBI): domain Eukaryota; kingdom Viridiplantae; phylum Streptophyta; class Magnoliopsida; order Poales; family Poaceae; genus Miscanthus; species Miscanthus floridulus. The sequence goes on along the minus strand of NC_089590.1, from coordinate 36,212,607 downwards.
AGTGGATGTCATGTCCCAAGCCCTGTGTTTAGTTGACCATGTAGGGACATTTCGCTGCGTGCCCCATGAATGCTGTCTGTATCGGGCCCTTAGCTCCCCGTTCTCGCATGGCCATGGCATCATGCTGCACTCGCCGTCTTTGTGCACTGTGCGTTTCTCCTTTTCCCAGCATCCGGTCGGCTCTCGACTCTCATGCATCGTCCCTCATACTAGACCCCCCTTCCCTCTCCCTCTCCTTTCTTTCTTCTTTTGGGGACATGACTGCCCGCATGCCTCCCTCGTCGAGCGCACCCTATTATCTCCCCTCCTTTATTTCCTATTCGCTCGCTTGTGTAGGGAACGCACCATGGCCATGTTTATCCCCATAGCATGCACCATCTGTGTATCCCATCCCCACTGCATCTGCTTCCGGTGTGTTGTGCCCCACCTCCGTTCGCCTCTATAAAATACCCTTGGTCCTTGCTTTTCTTCTTTGTCCCCATTCTCCTCGCATCCGGAGTAGAGTTATGAGATCCAGTTGACATTGTGATGCTAGGTTCGTCAGTCTGAGGTGATGGTGTAATATGAGAAGTAAAAAGGATCTAGTTCATCGAAAAAGTTCAAGTTCCCTTTGGTTAGTTGGTCCTAGGATTCACGATGTTTTATTTCTCAGTCGACTATTTCTAGATCTGTTGGACCTACGCCATGTTTTGGATAATTATTATCTTGTTGTTTCTCCATTGTCCATGTCTATCTTGACTTCTGGATTAAGTCTCAGTTGTACTAGGTTACTCTTAACCATGTATCCCTAGATCTCCGTGTGGTTTAGTATTCGAAGTTGTGTAATATTTAGTGCAATCCCTGATTTACGGAATGTAATCGTGTTTTCCCCTTCTAGTTCTTGCTTTGAATCTTGGGACGAGATTCTTTTTAAGGGGGTTGGTTGTAACACCTTTAGTGTTATGAGCACGTTTAGCACCGCGATTTAGACCTAAGTATAATTTTTGAAATGAGTTTCTCATGTTTTTAATTCAACACATACTGGAGGCGATAAGCAAATCCTGTGTGACTTAGTTTCATGGACTTAAATAAACGCTCAAGTTAAATTACTTAGTGCGTAGAAATAATTAGGAACGTCCGATAACGATTCTAGCAAATAAGTAGCGAACAACTTGTTTAATTGGTTAAGCATGAAAAACAACTTTTATAAATATAATAAAATCCATTAATAAATCGAACGATATATATATACATATACTCATGGGTTTATTTTGATAAGCACGAACGTATGAGCGAGAGAGCGCAGCAGCTTCGTTTATTTTTCCTGACGTATAGCGTACTCGTTGCTTCGCATTTATTACTATCACGTCCCTGCACCATGGTGTGTCCGCTGGCCTGGCCCTATCGTGTCCATGCCCCGCTAAACATCAACGTTCGACTGCCCGTTTGGTCGCATCATTGTTGTGGTACCACCAATGCCTTGCCTGTCTCAGTTTCTCTGATTGCCTATCTCTGCGTGTCTCTTCTTAGACGAGCGTAGTCGGCCATGTGCGTTTGCTTCCTTGCGACCTCATGCACGTGGGCCTACCTGGCCTGGCTGCGCAGGCTGTTTGCTCATTGCGTCACTCCCACTCCACCGTTGTGTCACACGTAGAGCCAAGCTGTGGCACCGTCTGGCCATGCAATCCACCTACCGTGCCTACCCACACTACTTCTTGAGCACGCCGAGACTAAACCATTGTTTGCCTGCTCCCACGTCCATGCTCTAGCCACGTACGACGTTGCCTCCCTCGCATTGGCTCTTCCTTCATTTTCTTCTCTCTACTGCCGAAAGGGCATCCTAGCTCCAGACTGTAGTGCCGCACCACAGTCATCGATGCCCTTTGCCCTCCCTCCCGTGTGCCTAGGTGCCCACAGCATCGCCCCCATGCTAGCACCGGTGCCCCTCCATTGCCGGCCCTCGCGAGCGCTGCTCATAGCCACCCCATGCCGCACCATCGTTCTGCTCTTCTCTCTTTGCTACCATCTGTCGATGCCACTGCTGGATTGGTGTGCCGAGCACCCACCGTGGTCACGCACTGTCGTGCCGTGGCTCACGCCACCATCGACCAAGCCCACGTCGCCATGGAGCTACGCCTTGCCTGTCGGCTCGTCCGTGCTCTTCTTTCCCTGTGGCTCCACAGTATCCGAGCTGCCTCGCCAGCCAGCCGCCCCGCTGAGCTCAGTCCTCGCTGGACCCGCTGCTCCACCCCCCTCCTTTGCTTTGCCTCGCATGAGTGCCGCCTCTCTAGTTCCATGCCAGACCGCCGCCCTTCCACGTGCCCATGCCGCAATAGCTGTCGGGGTCGAGCACGCCAGGCCGCCTAGAGCCGAGGAGCCACCTTGTTGCACTGGACCCGCTGTTCTGCCCCGACACGCCCCTCCCAAGCATCGCCTTTGCCTCAGTCCGCGCTGTGGCTAGGCAAGCTCGGTCGTGGTCGTGTATCTCCCCGCGCCCTCCTGCTATGGCCATGCGTGGCCATGCCATCGCACCGGACGACGCCGCTCCACCTCGGTTGCGATCTCGCCGCGCCTCCCATAGACGACCACACCGGGGACCGCATCAAGCCACGCCGATGTCGTCGGCCGTGTCTGTCCTGTGCCTGCTCTATTTAGAAGATCAGGTGAGAAGGGTAAGAATCCAAGATGAAAATTTATACAGGGTCCTTACTGTGAATATGTGTGCTGATTGTACTGCGAGGTGATTTGAGGAAAACTCAGGGGTCTAATCGCTAAAATGCAGCCGCTGTCCTGCCCTAGTCACATGGGCCAGATTGTTGGGCCACCGGCTGCGTCCCAGCTTGTTGGGCCAGCCTGGTCGCGCTGCCGGTTGGGTCCGCCTGCGCCTGGGCCGCTGCCTGCTATCGGGCTGACCTGTGCCGCGCCCGCCTAGGCCACGCGTGCCTGGTGGGCCACCGGCTCCGCTGGTCTACCGGCTAGGCTCACCGCCTAGGCCAGACTATCGCCACGCGTGGGCCGGCGCTGCCGGTTGCTGGACCGTTCGCGCCATGCACTGGGTCGGCCAATCACCGTCGTCCGCGCCTAGGCCAGTTTCTGCCCGCGCGCCTTGGGCCGAATCGTGTTGCTGGCCTATGCCACCCGCGCTGGGCCGCTTCGGGCCCAAGGACTCATTTCCTTCTTTTCAATGTTTTGTTAATTTCAGCAAGCGTCTAAATACTTCAAATTGATAATAAAATGTAGAAAAATCATAAAAATGTCAAACCAATTTTGTTAGGCTCCTAAAATCATGATCTACGTGTTAGTATAGTTTGTTCACATAGTGTGATAATATTCTTGGAAGCTACATAATTAATTTAAGGTACTTAATATTATAAAATATAAACTTGTAGGAATTTCCATGATAAATTGGTAATATTGTTGAATCTAAAATTTTTTACATTAGGCTCCTAGCAATATTAGGTATTTACTGTAATTTTTGTAGCTCCAGAATAATTAGTTTGCTAAATAGATAATGATGTCCTATTTCGAATAATGATTAAATTGGTAGAATAGAATAAAGAAACAACTTGGGGTTGATAACGCCTTATTTGACAACATGAATACGTAGCCTAAGTGCGGTCATCATTAGAACTAGCTCGTTAACTTGAGAGGCATAAATCGTATTGTACGAATCACGGTTGCAGTTGATTAATTATGTCTTTGCATTGCATCGCATTGCATATCATATAGGTACGATGATGGATCAACGGGTCAATTGAAGGATGATTGGGAATCCGAGGATGGTGTAATGGTATTCTCTCTAGGAGATGATGCAATGGGTTTTCTATCCAGTTGATATTGGATGATCTGAAGATGCAAATACTAACTTTTAATATATATCTTACCTAGGCAAGCCCTGGTGCATTACCCCTACTTTCTATAGTTTAAATTATATTTGTGCATTAAGTTTTAAGGAGTTGAATGAAACCCACTTGCATATATATCTTTATCCTATGAGTCTTACTAGTATGATAGGATCGTGTAGAATGCTATACTATAGGACTCCGGTAGAAGTCGAGTGATGGCTATCACTCGCGAGAGATAGGAAATATATTATTGGATTATTATCACTTGGAATATATAAATCATGGAAAGGAAAATGGTGACCGAGCAGGGATATGGTTTGGGTATTGGTGGGTGTAAGAGGTTGTGTCATCGTGGACGCCGGCCATAGCTTGGTTACATTGCTTTCCCTATCTGTGTCGGTTAAGGACCGATCATTGCATAAGCCATCGAGGCAAGTCATAGACTTATTATCCCAAGCACATACTTAGGTATGGACGCTTGGAAGACTTGTTGCTCTCTTGTCGTGGGTTCCGGCTCTTTCTGGACCGACTATCAGGGTTTTGTTTTAGTGGAGGAGGTCCTTGCACCGCACTGAGTCCGGGACTCAGGGGCAGGGATTTGGAGTCCTAGTTTGAACGGGGACCTAGGACACTAGGATAGGAAGGTGATGGGTTGGTCCTGCTTGTGCCTTGGGCACAAGCGGAGCGTGTGTTTTTGGGGTACCAAGCTGGGGCATTGATTCGTGAATTATCGGGCAATCCAGTATGGCTTGTCTTATGCCTAGCACCGTAGTAAGAACTAAAGTTGAAAGATGGAAGATGGAAAAAGGAAATCTGATTGCTTACCGCCTGCTTAGAAGTAGCACAGGTGCTTACATAGAATGGTTAGTTAATAAACCAATGCAGCTATTAATAAAAATCGAATATAAGGACGCACGCTTAGTAATGCTTCCTGTAAATGCAATAAACCCACAAGCCAGATAGCCTTGCATATCCTTGGAGTCTTTTCTTTCCTCCTGTCGGGTAAGTCTTTCTAAGAACAATTGAGTACGCAGGGTTTTATTTCCCCCTGTTGCAGGTGACAGGTGGAGGCTAAAGCTGACCCTTGTGTGTGGATTCCTCCTACTGGGCTCAGAGAGGATTTTCTTTACGCTGTGATCATAATTTTTATTTATAACTCTCACCAAATGCTTTTATAAATGAAAGTTTCATAATCTGTTGTTGTAGTTGATATATCAATACTTCATCATGTCATGATTAGATATTCATTTCTGCTGTAACTCTATTCACATGTTTATATTCCGTTGTTCAATTAAATTATTCATAACTCTGATAATATGATTACATTCCGCTATTATAATAATGAATGTTATACTCTGATGTTTTATTAAAAGTGATGTAAGAAATGGTTATAAATGATGTAAGCTTTATTCTCTTATTTGTGATCCTGATGGCAAAAATTTGGATTTTTGGGTTCTCCCCTGGGGTGTGCCTGATAGAACTGAGTAATTTAGTGTCCTCCTTTGGGTGCTTAGTGTCTAATGGAAGACAAGCACTCCTAGGAGGCATTAGATTAGGCGATTCTGCCACAGTTTGTGTTAGGAATAAATTCTCAGCTGGTAGAAATCGATTCGAATTGCCGTCTCTCCTGGAAAGTGAGAAATTTGACTAGCCCCAACATCGTAGTAAGTGTATTATGGAATGATGGTTATGATAAACATGGAATTACTACACTGGCTATAGTTATTATTGTTATGCTACTAAATGATATACCACATGTTTGGCACAAGATAGTTCCTAACCTAGAGATGAATAGCTATAATTAATTTGATGACTGAATTATAACTGTATACTTGAATTGGTAAGCTTTTTATGCAAAATGTTGTCAAGCTAGCTCCACTTATACAGCCTTGCATAATCCTTGGAGTCACTTTATTTTTGGTTTATGACGGGTATAAGTCTAGCTGAGTACCTTCTTGTACTCAGGGTTTATTTCTCATTAATGCAGATAATATGATGTATCATGGCTACTATAAGAACTGCTTTTGTCCCACCATGGACGAGGAGTAGGGCCCTAAGCAAGGCGTCTCTTGTTAATCCCTCTCTTATGCTTTTGTGGAATTGTGATCATGAGCTGGCACCGTATTTGAACAATGATGATAGATGTTGGTTTCAAACTTATTTGCTTCCGCTACTATTTTATTTGAACTTGGTTTGTAATAACATTTAATCATACTCTAATATATGGAACTGTATTTGTTAACTTTATGTAATGTGTGACATGTATGTTGAATCATGTACGATCTTGGTTGTATGTTGGTTGAATCGAGACCCTTCGTGGTACTCGACGGACTACTAGGTTTATATGGGCTCAAGTATGATAGTGCGACCGCTTGCGGGCTGCTATTGTACTCGTGCTCTTATAAATTGGACGGTTCTGCTACACCTGTGCCGAGCAAACCCATACATGAGGGTCCGATGCGCCATCACGTGAGAGACCGATGTCGCGCGTGCCCGATGCTGCTTCCCTGCGCTAACGGGCCGATCGAACCCGGTAGGACGCCATCAAACCCACAAAGTAGAGCACACATGCTGCGCTGAAGAGTTCAAACCTGGGTCCAGTAGCAGCCCTCTGGGTCCGATGCCCCCTGACCGAGCACTCGCACCAGGCAGCTAGAGGACTGGACTCACCCTATATGGTCCTAACCAATGTAGGGTTCGGTCCTCTTCTTCCTCCTCCATTTCTTTTTTAGCATTTCAACTACGTCATACTTGATTCCAAATTGCTAACAACAAAGTGTCTCACCATAGTGCATGTGTGTTAGCATTTTTCCAAGTATTTTTCAAGGGTTAATTAGTTAGCACACTAGGTCCTAATACATATGCATGAATCACTTCACCTAGTGGCACTTGATAACCACTTTAACCGAGATTCTCCCCTCTTGATAGTACGGCTATCTATCCTAAATCCACTCATACCCACTATGTGTCTTGAGTGGCAAAACAAAATGGCCCTATCAAATGTACCTTTGCCTTGAGCCCATTTTGTTTTTCTCTTTCTTCTTTTCCAAGTCCGGAGCTTGATCACCATCATCACATGTCCACCAACATCACCATGGACTTCATCTTGCTCCACCACTTGGATTGGACCATCCTATCTAGTCACACACTTAGATGCAAGGATTAATCCAAATAGGTTTCATCAATTATCCAAAATCAAATTAGGGCTTCCAACCACCAATCTTAGCCATGGGTGAGGCCAGTGAGAACAAAGCAGACCCTGAGGGCGAAAGAGGTACACATCATAGAGGAGCAAGTAGAAGATGACAGTACAAGAGACCGAATCGGTGGCATAACACAACATATGAGAAGGGCGGTGCGGGTCGAGGCTCGACAACAAGTGCGTGGCACGAGTAGCTATAGGCGTGCGAGCATGAGGAAGGCACGACGAGGCGCATTGGGCAACACACGGTGTGGCTAGGGTGCCATAACGGCGTGGCCAACGCCAGAAGGGTAGCAAGGGTGGCGATCGCATGGATGGCGAGTGATAGACAACGACAAGCATGCAGCATGGCCAGGGGCATATAGTTTGCTGGTGCTAGACGAGTGAGTGAGGAAGAAGAAAGGGTTAGGGGCGAAATTGCATTTCATCATTTCTCTCCCTCTCTTGTCCTAAGCCAGAAATGAATATTTTATTAGATGAGGTGTCTTCTGGCAAATTTATTAGAAACTAGAGTGTCCACCGGCTAATTGGAAATTTTTCGGTCTCTATTGGTAATACGACTTTACTTTTAGTGTCATTTATCAATTTTTCTTAACAATTAATTATACCAACCAATTCACACACCTCCATACAAATAGGCCTAAACTAAGAGGTTTACAGGCAACACTGATAATAAAAGGAGAAAAGGACAACACCAATGCCCTATTCGTATGGACTATAGACATCAATACATCATTGGCATAATTGCAAGAGGGGCAGACTAAAAGACAGTGATGCTATGAAAGTTATCGGGGCAATAATGTGACTAGCTTGCTTACTCTAGCTTTAATGAATTTATTTCCTTAAATACATATTGGTGACTTTATTATTGACATTGTAGAGGAGAAGTAAAGCAGAGGCCAAGGACCTCTGAATCTGCTAGTTCCATTATGTCTTTGGAGGAAGATGCACCAACAACATCCATGTCTTTTTTCACCAAGGTTTGCAACTTCATACTTACTCACATGGTTACTTCACACTTTGGATGAATTCTAAGTACATACTTTCTCACCCTAGTCAAAGCTTGGAAACTACAACCAAGAAAAAGAGAAAACATGTTGATTCTACTCCTGAAGCATCTAAAACGTAATAGCTACTAGTGCTAAATTTTGAATTTGTGCTACCATGAATGGCAGCTTGCTTTGGACTCGAAATTGATTACTTCCCTATCACCACAATCAAACCTTGGAGATTTCAAGCAAGAAAAGGGGAAAACATGGTAACTCTAACTTTGGAGCATCAAAAGGTACTTTTTCTAATTTTGAAATTTTCTATTATTCCTAATTTTATTTGGCCAAAAATCATTGCTGTCATATATTCACATTTGTAGGTCAAGAAGTGGCTAAAATCAACCCAAGACATTTTCCATCGAATATCCTTCACTTAATAAATCAACCTTGAAAGGTTAAGGCTAAAAATGTAAAACCCACAAGGAAGAAGAAAGGGCTTGGTAAAGAGGCCTTAAAGATTCCAAAGGTGCCAATTGACAGCCTCTCAATGGGCACAAAAAGAAGTGGATAGCATGCTAATCCTGCAATGAGTACAAGAAGCAAAAAAAGGCTTAGCCTCTGATTTCTCATATAATGGTATGTAATGCATATGGAATTGGCTTGGCTTATGTGAGTCCATGTATGTTTTAGATATCATGTGTATTTGAACTTATGTATGCACCTTATTTATGTGTGAACCGAACCTAGCTAATTTATGCACTTGTTAAACTTTGCTATGCATTTGTGGATTTTATATGCAATCTGTGAAGTTAATCCAATTGTAATGCATATACGCATCTTACTGTTTAATTGTTTGATGTGCAGAAATATAGACAAACTAATGCTTCCATGTCTAAAATAATGTATGGGATACTTTGTTCAATTATGATGACCTCAAATCATGTGAAAAATCCACCAGGGCGAATGAGAAAAGACCTAGTTTTAACACGGTCAGATAGAGAATTTTCTCCTCCTCTTTACCACAACCACAAGTACCGCGATTTTATGGGTGCTGTGGTATTGTTGCAAAAAATCGTTGGCTGGTGGGGCAAAACTGTCTATGGGCTCCATCAAGCAGCCAAGTAGTACTGGGCCTCCGAGTGAGCCCTGGGCCTATCAGGCCGGAGATTCCTCTGACGGTGGACGGAAAGCTACGGTTACAGGACTTTGCAGTTGGGCACAGGACAGTAGTGCGCACTGTGCAGTGCTTTGATTTCTCAGTCAAGAGCACTGGCACAGGACGAGAAGGCTCAGCAGCAGCATCTGGTTGGCGCTGCGCGATTGGCTCTTGTCAGTTGGGTTCACAAGATTGATGCTCCAGATATATGAATGAAAGTTGAAGCAAGAGAACCTTTTTTTAATGTTATTTTTTCTTTCCAAAAGCTGCAAGTCAAAGCATCACATTGAAGTTCATCTATCTGTTCAAAACAACTTACATTTACAGTTAGGGTAGGGGAGTAATTATCTTTAGCAGAAGTGCATGATGTCTGCCTTTTCATCAGGAAATTATATACTTGCAATGAACCGAAGCAACCATTTCGCTTCAGATTAAAGTCGCAGCCGCAGCGGCTGCAGCTGCAGTTTGATTACTGTGAAATACTGTGGATTGAAATAAACCATATCTCTTTTGTTATTACGAATAATGAGAACATGCACATAGCATGGTGGTAGGGTTGTAAAATCGTACCTACGACTCGCGAGTTTGACTCCCCGTTCTAAAAAAAAGGCCACTATTTGTGTTACTTTAGTGAAATATATGGTTTATCAACAGTTGTAGCATGACGACTGGTTTTGTAGCCTTTTGTTAACTTTGTGGAAGAGAATTTTTTTATCTTTTCATTAATACCTACATAGGGTTGAGTTCCTTTTTTTCTATATGAATAATGCACTCCTACAAACAGAACGCTTGCATCTCGCCTTCACTTGAGAAAATAGAAGGAATGTGAGAGATAGAGAGAGACATTGAACGCTCGGAAAAACAAGAGGCCTGCAGCTGCAGCTGCACCTGCGAAAGCATTCAAGCGCATAGTGCTCGTCAATTTTGGAGTGTGATGAAGATGTGTACGTGCAGCTGTTAAAGGACACCTCTTGCCTCTGTGAAATTTAACTAACATCCGCAGAAGCAGCTAGCTCTGCGCCGAATCTGCAGCACGATTTCCTGCATTTATACAATGTACGCATGGTAAGGTGTACCATACCAGTCTTTGGAAGAAAAGGTTAACTTGAGCTCCCATACATGATTACTGCTGCTTTGGAAGAAAAGGTTAACTTGAGCTCCCGTACATGATTACTGCTGCCGTGGTGCTACTCCTTACATGTATTCGCTTAAACTTATCACATGTGTGCTCCCCCGTCTCGTGAGACGTCCTGCTTTTTATTTTATAGGTGAAGGGGAAGGCGCATGTTACAGGGAGAGAGAACGAGAGGAAAGGGGGAAAGCGAGGGAGAAGAAGGCCTCCAGGACCGTCGCGTCCTTCTTTTTCTTCATGTGGGTCCCACCGACGCTGTAGATGGTGACGGGGATGGCTCCACGTCGGGCTCCGGTTCACCACTGGTGCCATGCCCCGACGTCATCAGCTGGTCGTGGTGTCCCATCCCGTCCTGGCGGATGGCGTGGTGAATTGACGTGCCTATCAGCGGCTGTACGGGGATTATGCAGCACAACAACCACGCACCTGTCACTGTTGGCGATGCGAACCCCCGGGCGTGGCCATGGGTCACATCGAGACATGCCCACTTCCCTCCCGGTATCAGAAGTTTGACCCCGGGGTCATACCCTTATACCCGGAGACGGAGCCCACGCCCTCAGGGTCGGGCGAGACGGAGCCTGTGCCCTCAGGGTCGGGCGAGACGGCTCCCGTACCCTCGAGGTCGGGCGACACGGGGCCCATACCAAAGGGGTCAGGCGAGACGGAGCCCGTGCCCTCAGGGTCGGGCGAGACGGCTCCCGTACCCTCGGGGTCAGGCGACACGGGTCTATGCCTGAGGGATCTGGTGAAGCGGAAACTGTCCCTTCGGGATCGGTTGAGACTAAAATACGTTCTCAATTATCTAGGTGAGTTTGTCGTCCACGGTCCTCAGATCCCTCCGTCGGGTATCCTAATACTGATACCCGACAGTAGCCCCCGAGCCTGCGGAGGAGTAGGATATTCCTTTGTAGGCTTTTTCGGATGGAGGGACTTCGAGGGCTTCAGTCTTCTGCTGCCCACGGAATGCCTTGGTGGGTTGTGATTCCCTAATGTCGCGATTGGACTCCTTGGGAACATGTTGCTGCGGGATTCGGGGGGGTTGAAAAAGATTTCTCTTTGATTCTGATCCGTCCCTAGGATCCGATTGATCCGCCATCGTCATGTGACCGCGTATTCAGTCTCCTTACGAGTCCAACTTTCCTCGAGCCCCCGCACGTAGCAGGGGTCTGGTCGAGGGGTTAGCTCATTTTTTATCGTCCTCCCTCAAGCGTTTTTTGATAAAACCGAGGGGCTGAGCCGTGCCATGTTTTCCTCGATGGACGAATCATGGTGCTCGGTGAGCTATTAATGGGCTAGTCCGAGTGGGGCCCCGGCTTCCCGTTCACGGGGTTCTGGCATGGGTCAGCTGGTGACCGACTCCAGATTCTTAGTGGCCAATCCATATAGTTAATAGGTCTGTTCGACCAGTCCCAAGGGCTCGCTGTATTTCTTCGAGGAAAAACTATGGACTGGGAATCGACCAAGACTCGAACATGGGCTAGGATGCCTACGACGCTCGTGCGTAGGGGTACTAGCCGCTAGTGGACCCATCCCTTTCCACCCCTCACTCTAAAGGCGCCCTGGAGCGGTTGTGAACCCTGTCGGCGGCCCAACCTTCGAACTCCTAGGCCTAAATGGTCCATGGGAGTGTTTTTAGGTCCGTATCCCTCTTTACCTATGGTGGTTCTTGGCCCATCGAATGGGGTGAACCAGTCATCCAGTGCGTCCTTCAAGGGAGCGGCTAGAGGTGGCATGTGCATGTTGCTCGAAGAGGCAATGTGACGAGGCGCGGCGGGCGCGTTCGAGGGAGCGGCCTAGAGGTGGTGTGTGCATGTTTCTCGGAGAGGCGATGTGACTGTGGTGCGGTGGGTGCATAGATCTAGGCGGACGGTTCGCCTCTCACTCCACCTTCCCTTATAAATAGTGGCCTTTCCCTTCACCTTTTGACACGCCAAAACATAGCCTCGCTCACTCCGCTTCTCCACCGCTGGCGTTTGGATCTATTGCCTTTGCTCTTCCTCCACCAACGTAGCTCTCGTTCTTCTGCCCTTGCCTCCCATGGAGACATGGTATCGCTCCGACGTCACCCACGCGCGCATGGAGGGCCTCGTCAAGCACGGTCTTCTCCACGGGAGGATCGACGTGGCAGAGTGGCTCGTGGTCGGTCATGGGGATGCACCGACGTCACCCGATGGCTACATCATGCCCTTTGCGCCCTTCCATGAGTGTAGACTCATGATTCCTCCCCATCCATTCTTTCACAAACTACAGCACCACTACCAGATTGAGCTACAGCATCTGAACCCCAATGGGATCCAGCATATTGTGGCCTTTCATCACGCTGTATGAGGGATACCTTGGGGATCAAACCCCACTTTGAACTGTGAAGGTACTTCTTCTCTATCTCTCAGCTTAAGAAGAGGGATAGAGTTGGGGACCTACCGGTGCCGATGGGCTACGTGGGCATCCACCTCTAGGGGCATAGGTCCACCACGTATATCCCTTGTCAGCTGTCGAGGTCCAACAAGGGGTGGCACACGTAGTGTTTCTACATGAAGAACGATGCCACCACCCCCATGCCGGCTTCACTGGATGCCTCATCGAAGAGGCACCACCAGCGTGGTTGCGGAGACCTCCTAAGAAGGAAAAGAAGAGGATGCACAGATATTCTTGACGCCATCGTGTTCCTGAAGAACCATGGCCTCCGCGAGGCCAGTGTCATTGGGGCATATCATACAAGGAGGATGGCGCCGCTGGTGGCGCGCACCCTCACGCTGTATGGGATGACACCCGGTGTGCAGCTTGATGGGACGATGCTCACCTAGGGGCCGCTCCACGATAGTGAGGCCACGCAGTGCATCTGGGAGGCGACGGAGGAGTCCAACGCTGTGTTCCCAATCCTAGGACATCCCATGATGTAGCCTGAACATAGGCTTCATTGAGCTACCAGCGGGGTTGGGCTTTTGAGCCTCCACCATGTCGTTGCTAGAGCACGTCTCCATGAGGGTGGCGAACCATGTCGCGGACAAGAAGAGGAAGAAGGAGAAGGAAGATAAGAAGGCGAGGCGGCGGGTGAAGTAGTGGGCGAGGCTGAACCGAGGAAAACTGGCAGTCGGGTTCAGAGGAGGAAGAGAAAGAAGAAGAAAATTAAGAAGAAAATGAAGAAGAAGGCGACGGTTCTAGGTCGCCCATCCAATGGAACGAGTTGGGCGGCGAGGACGGTTTCAGGTCGCCCATCCAATGGGGCGAGGATCCATCTCTGCCGCCAGCTGGGGCTTTTCCCATGGCATGCCCTAGGGTAGGAGGGGGAGGATGCGCCCCTAGAGCCAGCAGAGTAAAGCCACCCCGCTTTGTCCGGTCCTCCCATGGCGCACCCAGAGTCAGCAGGAACTGGCCGCTCTGCTCGATCTGGACCCTCTGAGCAAAGGAAGGGCTCGAAGCGGCAACGTGCCGATGAGGAGCAGCTAGGGTTGGGCGGGCCAACCCCAAAGCGTCATTGTCTGATGGCATCGAGGTGAGTCAAGAGTTTTTTTGTCCTTCTGTTCTAATGAATTTGTGTTGTAAATTAACTGTCTTGTCCTTTGTAGTGTCGGAGGACGTGGGACTCTCCTGAGGCTTGCGCCGAATAAGAGTCTCGCCCTTCGATAGACACACCGAGAGCCGGCTGGCACCATGCTAGAGGTGAACGTGAGTGGTGCTAGGGCGGCCATGGCATCGATAGGGGAGGCACAGCCGATGGCTATGTCCATGAGAGAGCAAACAGAGGAGGGCACATCCAGGGCACCCATGGCGGGCGTGGCGTAGCCGGGTATGGCCAACGTTGTAAGTGAAAGCGACGCAGTTAGAGCCATCTTCTGTGCTGGTGGCCACCTCCTCGGTAGGGTAGATGGAGGAGGACATACCCAAGGTGTCTATGGTGGACATGGCATGGCCGAGTGCAGCCGTGATGTCATAGGCGGAGACGGCGTAACCGAAGCCATCGTCCATGTAGGTGGCCATGTCTATGGCAGGGCAGATGGAAGAGGGCGCACCCAAGGCGTGCTTAGCAGATGTGGTGATGGGGCAGGCCTCCACATCCATGCCACCCACCCCCTCTACCACCGAAGGGTCCGCTTCGGAGGAGTTGTTGCCGCAAGAGGGGTCAGCGCCGCTTGGGATCGGTGTGGAGCCATCCTAGTCTCTGGTCTGGGTGGGTGGTGACCCACACACATGGTGAGGATCCTAGATATGGTGGGTAGACTGGTAGGACCCAAGGCAATGTTTTTAGCCCTTGACAACGCCGTAGAGGAGAGGGAATAGGGGAGCGTCCATGTGGAGGTTGGGACCGTGGTTCGTGCCCTTACCATCGCGCTGAGCTCGTTGCGCGATGTCATCTCATCGGATGGCTAGTTATGATATGACCATGTTTTTTGACCCTCATTTTCTCTTTTCAAGCCTCTAAGTCCTGTCCTCTCTATAGTCCTTTATGGTCCGCAGCCGAGAGAAGTCCCAATTCCTTCGTCACGAGAAGGACGTTTGGGACCACCACGCCGAAGAGACGCGGTGGAGTGAGGGGCTAGCCACACAGCTCACTGCCACGCTATTAGGATGTGGCTAAGCTTGCCCCCGCCACCCTGGGAGCTGGATGACATCCGAGTATGAAAGAAGGATGCTCTTGATGATGCCCGTGAGGCCGGGGAGATGCTCGCGCGGATGCCGTGGAGGCCGAGTGGCTACGGAAGGAGCGGGACAATTTGCTCTAGGTCATAGAGGGGCTCTGCACGGAGTGTGACTTGGGTCGCCAGGGGCACGTCGATGCCTAGCAGTGGATCGACCTCCTCGAGGGTGAGCTTGAGGGGGAGAGGGACCTAAAGGTTATGGCCGATGGTGTGTTCGCCTAGCTCGCCATAGGAGGTCAGTCAGCACCAAGAAGAGGTCCGGTCCCTAGAGGCTGAGGTGATGAAAGCTCTAATTTGGTTTTGGTGAATTGATGAAACCCTAAGTGCTAACCTAGTTTATCAAAGTGATCATGGGATTGGTAGCACATTCCAAGTGGTGAAGCAAATGAAGATCAAGACATGATGATGGTGATGCCATGGTGATGATCAAGTGCTTGGACTTGAAAAGAAGAAAGACAAAAACAAAAGGCTCAAGGCAAAGGTATAAGTGGTAGGAGCCATTTTGTTTTGGTGATCAAGACACTTAGAGAGTGTGATCACATTTAGGTTCGATAGCCATACTATTAAGAGGGGTGAAACTCATATCGAAATACAGTTATCAAAGTGCCACTAGATGCTCTAACTCATTGCATATGCATTTAGGATCTAGTGGAGTGCTAACAACCTTGAAAATGTTTGTGAAAATATTCTAACACACATGCACAAAGGTGATACACATTGTGTTTAGCACTTGGGAGCAAGGGTTCAAAACTTCACCGACGGAGTGCCACCGGCACCCTATACAGAAAAGATAGGATTTTATAGAGTGCACCGGACGCTGGTCACGTGGTGACCGGACTCTAGGGAGCAGCGTCAGGTCAATTATAAAAGAAGATGGTACTCTCAGCCTATGACCGAACTCTGGCTGAATATTGTTCAGCATCCGATCATGCTGATGTGGCGGCGCATAGAGAGAAGGAGAAGGACCGAACGCTGATACTGCATCCGATCGTGATCGACTAGACGCGTCCGGTCGTGAATTTCCACCTCTAGAACCTTACTGGAAATGACCGGACGCTAGGGTCCTACGTCTGGTCATGATCAAACTGACGTGTCCGGTCATGAATGAAACCTCTCTAGAAACAACTGGACTTAGCAAAGGTGTGTCCGGTCTTGGCACTGTGTTGTGTCCTATCATCACTTGACAATTGAGATCAAGCGACTGAGGTTGAACAAAGGCAACACGTGGCGTGCATCTATTGACCGAACGCTAGACTGGGTGCGTCCGGTCGATCTGACCGGAGCGTCCGGTTGCCCCGAGTAGTGCCTAGTGAAGGGGTACAACGGCTCTATTTCATGTGGGCTTCTATTTAAGCCCCATGGCTAGCTCTAGCCTCACTCTCTTGGCCATTTGCATTGACATAGCAACCTTGTGAGCTTAGCCAAAGCCCTCCCACTCATCTCCATCATTGATTCATCATCTTTGTGAGATTGGGAGTGAATCCAAGTGCATTGCTTGAGTGTTTGCATCTAGAGGCACTTGGTGTTCATGTTTTGCTATGGGATTCGCTTATTACTCTTGGTGGTTGCCGCCACCTAGATGGCTTCAAGTAGCGAGGATCATTGAGTGGAGATTGGTGATTGTCTCTGGCTCCGATCGTGGTGATTGTGAGGGGTTCTTAACCTTTCCTCAGCGGAGAGTCAAAAGGTACTCTAGTAAATTGCTTGTGGCTTGTGTGATCCTCATCTTGTGTTGGTTGTGCGGCACCCTATTGAGGGTTTGGCGTGTGATGCCAATTAGTGTGAGAACCTCCAAGTGAGTGAATCGCCACAATGAGGACTAGCTTGCCGGCAAGCAAGTGAACCTCGGTAAAAAATCATTGTGTCATTAATTAATTCTGAGGTGATTGGTCTTCATTGGAATTCACTCTTGTGATTGATTGGTTCATTCCTCGACTCGGCGATATAACCATCTTTCTCTCTCTCTATACATTACCGCAAACTAGTTGTCAAGCTCTTTAGTGTAGTTAGTTGTGAGAGCTTGTTAGTTTGGTTAGTGTGGCTCTTTAGTTAGCCTTTGAGAGCACATAAACTTAGTGTAGTGACATAGCCATTATGTGGATAGAGACTATAGAAACTAGAATTGTGGTAGGTGGCTTGCATTTTTAGTAGGCTAGCGCAACACTCGCTTCGCCTCATATTTGTCTAACCGGTTTGTTAAGTGTTGTTGTAGAAATTTTTAATAGGCTATTCACCCCCCCCCTCTAGCCATTAGGACCTTGCAGGTGACCCAATAATGCAATGAGGTGTGTAGGCTTTGGGCGGACATGGATGGTAAGCCTCTGGTTTCCCTTGTAGTCTTTCTCCTCGGAATCCATGGTAGGCCTTTTGACACAGTTGGTATGTGACTTGGATAGGTCTCGACGACAAGCTTGGGATGGAGGTGATGAAGAGCCGTAGCCTAGAGAAGGAGCTCGATGAGGTGAAGGATTCCCTCCTAAAGGAGATCAACTAGCACAATACCCTACGTGTCGCTGTCTAGCTGGTCTTTGACGACCTTGAAACTAGCCCCGAAGCAGGAGACGAGCTCGTTCGCGGTTCACGCCATCCAGATTATGGATCAAGTGTGTGAAATCATGAGGGATGCTCTTTGCTTTGGCATTCATCAATCATTTGTGATCACCCATTCTCATTACGAGAACATTGATCTAGCGATGATGAGTCAGGGCTTTGCGCCTGGTTACTCCGAGGTCAAGATGGAGGATATCAAGAAGGAGGTGGCCCCTCTAGCACTAGACTTATTTGCTAAGATAGAGGATGATATCACCCCCCCCCAAAGAATTAGTTTGTTAGATAGGCCAGGTAGTGAACTTGTAATGAGTGGACAAGTTCTTAACGATTGTTATGGCCAAATAGACTTTTGGATCTTCTCCCTTTTTTATGTATAAAAAAGGTAAATGCGTTCCGACCCTTTCTATTGTTAAGGCTATAAAGCTCGAGATGCGAGCGAAAAACTCTGATGATGCTGGTGAGCAAAAACACCGTAGCTGCTGGGGCATAGGTTTCTTGCAGTCCAACCAGTTCTAATCAGCGTTTGTTTCTACAACCCTTGATTCTAGATGTTAATATAAGAGAGGGTCGGGCACAGAGAATGTTTTTAGGTAGATATACTCTTATTAGCCCTCGAGTGAGGCCTAACCCCTTGCCATTACTGGGGTCGGGTGTCACTAAAGATCGAGGAGATGATAGCGAAATCGATAAGAGAAAGTGTTTTTCATTTTAGAAACGTCATTCTTAATTTTCATAAGTACGTGCATAGATTAGGGGTAAAAGCGATGTAGCTGCTCAATGTTACAAGAGATGACAAAGACTTTGTCGTTGATGGTCTTGAGCTTGTAGGTGCTAGGACGGAGCACTAGGTCCTTGACATTGAAGGCTCGACCCCCGCACCCGACGGCTGTGGTACTAACACAACGCTTGCTGGTACTTGGGCGAGAAGAGGATGGCAACATCGCGTGCTTCATCAAGCTGATCCATGGCATCCTCGAGGGATGCCTTGGCTCCCTGCTCAGTTGTATGCCCTGACCCTCACTGCTCCATAGTTGAGGTCGATCAAGAGGATAGCCTCAGAACCATAGACCATGAAGAAGGGTGTGTAGCCGGTGGCTCAGGCTGGGGATCATCCTCAGGTTCTAGAGCATCACAGGGAAGCTCCGTAACCCATTGTCCACCAAACTTGTTCAATCGGTTGAAGATCCTAGGCTTGAGGCCTTGTAGGACTATGCCCATCCATGCGAGGGGTGCGCCATGGCGGCCTAATCGACGCAGATGTAGTATTCATCATAGAATCGGAAGGAACTTGCCATTGTCTATGATGATGGAGTTCAGGACTCCAAAGTTGTGGATGATGTCAAGGAAGAACAACATGGCTTGCTCAGACTTGATCATGGAGATCAGGCCGAGCCTCTATCCACTTTGTAAAGTTGTCTACGGTGACAAGCAAGTGCGTATAGCCCCCAGATGCTCTCTTGAGAGGTCCAACCATATCAAGCCCCCAAACCATGAACGGCTATGTGGTGGGGATCATTTGGAGTGCTTGGTTGGCAGGTGGGTCAACCAAGCATAGTATTGACACCCTTCGTAGGCGCGCACAATCTGTTTAGCGTCGGCTACTGTGGTTGGCCAATAGAAGCCCTATCAGAATGCATTTCTAACTAGGGTCCTAGGTGCGGCATGGTGCCTGTAGACCCCACCATGGATATCTCTCAGCAACTACTTCCCTTATTCGATGGGGATGCAGCGCCATAGGATCCTGGTATGGCTTCGCTTGTAGAGCTCCCTCTCAATTACGACGAAGGACTTGGCGCGACGCGTGAGACGCCGAGGCTCCGTTTTGTCTGTTGGTAGCACCTCACAGAGGAGGTAGTTGAGGTAAGGTGTCCTCCAGTTAACTAGAGGGTCAGGCTCTGCCATTGGATCTTCGTCAAGCTCCATGACTTTAGGGTCAGAAGGAGCCGACGGTTGGTTAGCCCCCGAGCCCAGGGTAGGCAGCCCATCATTGGTCTATTCCAGCTCCTCGTAGCGGACTAAGAGCTTGTATAGATCGCTGGTGAAGATGCCCGTCGGCACTAGCTCTCGGCCGGATGCCATTTTTGCTAGCATGTTGGCTACCTTGTTGAGCTATCTCAGGATGTGGTTGAGTTTGAGGCCATTGAAATTGTCCTCTAGCTGGTGGACTTCTTGGCAATACACATCCATCTTGGCGCTGCAGCAGCTTGACTCCTTCATGACTTGGTCAATGACTAGCTGGGAGTCCCACTGAATGTCAACTTGTCAGATGCCCAACTTGGCGGTGATGTGTAGGTCATTGTTGAGTGCCTCATACTCGGCCACATTGTTGGAGGTAGAGAAATGGATGCGAACCATGTACCTCATGCATACCCCGAGAGGCAAAACAAAGACCAGCCCCACACCGGCACCTTTCTTCATCAGTGATCCATTGAAGTACATTATCCAGTGCTCTTGGTCGATGGCTGTAGATGGCATTTGGATCTCGATCCATTCTACAACAAAATTCGACCAGCAGTTGTGACTTGATGGTCGTCCAAGGGGCATACGAAATGCCCTAACCCATTAGCTCGAGTTCCCACTTCACAATTCTTCCTGTGGCATCCCAATTTTGGATGACCTCACCGAGAGGGAAGGACGTCACAATCGTCACCAGGTGTGACTCGAAGTAGTGATGCAACTTCCTCTTAGTGATCAGGATGGTGTATAGGAGCTTCTAGATTCAGGGGTAGTGAGTCTTGGAATCAGGCAAGACTTCGCTAACAAAGTATATGGGATGCTGCACCTTGAGGGTGTGTCCCTCTTCTTCCCATTCTACCACTAGGATGGCACTGACCACTTGCGTGGTGGCCACAATGTAGAGAAGAAGTGGTTCCCCATCGATCGAGGGAACCAGGATCGGGGCCTTCGTTAGGAGCTGCTTGACTTTGACAAGTGTCTCCTGGGCCTCGGGCGTCCATTCGAAATGGTCGGTTTTCTTTAGAAGCTGATAGAGGGGGAGACCTCAGTTCATCGAGGCACGAGATAAAATGGCTAAGCGTGGCGAGGCACCATGTAACTCGTTGTACCCCCTTTATGTTCTTAATCAGGCCCATCCTCATGATGGCCGAGATCTTCTCCAAGTTGGATTCGATGCTTGTGCTCGGAGACAATAAAACCTAGTAGCATACCCCTCGAGACCCCGAAAATGCATTTCTCGGGGTTGAGTTTGATGCCGTTTGCTCAGAGTTTCATGAAGGTCTGCTCTAGATCAGCTATGAGTTGGTCAGCCCATTTGGATTTGACCACGATGTCATCTACGTAGGCCTCAATGGTATGGATGAAAGCGGGAATGGGAAATTTCTGTACCGATCGACACTGAATACCGGAATTCCCGACCGAATATCATTTTCTCGGGAAAAAACGGATTTGGGAAGAAATCCGAGAAAATATGGTGAATCTAGGATCGAAATTGGTTAGAGTGATTTCCCGACTGAATTAGCGGATCCCGTATTTGTTCAGGAAAACTACCACAGGAAATTCTTGTTTTTAAGGCCTCCCATGCAAATGGCCCAACCCACCCCGCCGGCCCACCCAAACCCCATGTCGCGCGGCCATGTCCATCGTCCAGGCAAGGCCACACGGGTCTTTTAACTCACCCGCACATCGCAAACCCTAAGCAGCCATGGGGCCAACCCCAAATCCCCAATATTTGGCTTCGGCAGTCTCTCTCAACTCACCCGCACACCACACGCCGCATGCCACCGCCCGCCGCAACTCGCCCATGCCGCATTCCCTCCTCTTCGGCTCTCCCTCCTAGAGTCTCAGTCCCTCTCAACTCTTAAGCGCCTCTCCTCTCCTGGCTCCTGGTGCCTGGTGGCCTAGCCTCCCTCGGTTCCTCCTGGTGCCTTGCCTGGCCGGTGGCCACCGCCGCCCGCCACCCACCACCAGGCGTCTAGGCCACCCTACTCTGAGTCTCCACCATTGGCCACCCTTACTATGAGTCTCCGACGAGGTGACAATAGATCCATGACTTGGGGGCCTAGGGAGGCAGTTCGGACACCAAGATGAAGCCACCACCAAGTGAGCAAGCTTTTAGTTCTGCCTCTGCCTCATCTGCCTCCAAGCACCGCCTCTTCCTGGAGCCATCCCCGCTGATGAACAGCAGCACCCTCATGCCTTTTCCAATGACAGGTAAAGATGTGTGAATTAGTGTATGTTTCATTTATTGGCAAAGATGTTAGATGTGTGAATCACTACATGGGATTGCTTGTTGTTAGGGATGAAACTAACAGATGAATATTGTCCCCTTGTGTTTTATTGCTTATGTGTTAGATGAAACTATCAAACTAACAGATGCATGAGTAAAAGTAATTGAGTAAGGTCCAATTGCTACTATCATTTTGATTCCCAAATGAATGTTTTAGATTCATATTGCAATTGCAACCAACAGATGCTACTGTCATTTTGATTCCAATTGCAAAGGCCTTCGCTTATTCCTGCCCTCTTGCTGTAGAAGGTTGTGAACCTGATGAACATTTTGAATATAGCCCTCATCTTTTGGGCATTGAGTTTTAGTTGACTCTCATGTTTGTGTTTGATTCTTTCCCTAAGCTTACCTTTCTAGCGGGCAATTTGAACCCCCTTATTACAGACTACGACTGCTGTTTTTTTATTCCAAAAGCTCACCTCGGCGACTTTGGTCATTGCTTGGTTGCAATTGGAATCAAAATGACAGTAGCAATTGCGACTTTGGTCATTCCCAAACTAATAGATGCATGAGTAAAAGTAATTGAGTAAGGTCCAATTACTTTGGTCATTTTGATTCATACTAGTGTCTTAGATTCATATTGTTGTGTTCTATTCTTGTCTTAGCAGGATCTAAGAGGTCAAGTGAAAGCCTTGGTAATTGTGGTAAAGATCTTGGTATATGTCTGTCTGTATCATCTGCAAGTGCAACTCCTACATCTAGTCCAAGTCAAGGTGGTAGTGCTGCTGCTGATAGCAATGGTTCAGGTTCAAGCGGTGCTGGTGGCAGTGGTTTAGGTGGTGCTGAACTAGAAGGTGCTGGTGGTAGTGGTCCTGCCATTGCAAGTGACATACGTGCTGCTAGTGCGAGTGATATAGGTGCTGCTGTTGCAAGTGACATAGGTGCTACTGGTGCAAGTGATAGAGGTTTTGTTGCTGCTAGAACAAGTACTGCAAGTGCAATCATCGTTGAGGGTGATGAGCCTATGCAAGAGGGAGATGTACCTTGTGGAAAGAGGCACAAGAGGTGCACATCCAATGTATGGCAGTACTTTACCAAGAAGAGAGTGGTCATTGAGGATAATGGCAAGACATATGTTCAGATGTGGGCTTATTGCGATTGGCCCAAATGCAATCACAAGGGCAGATGTGAGAGCAACTATGGAACAACTGGATTTTGTATCCATCTGAGGGTGGCACATAGTATAGTGAAGGGCCAGCAGTAGCTCAAAGTGGAAAAAGATGGGGGAAAGACATGACTGTTGTGGTACCATACAAGTACGATGAAGAGGCTAGCTTGAGAAAGTTTTACTTGGCAATAGTCATGCATGAGTACCCATTTAATATATCTTAGCATGAGTATTTTGTTGATTTCATCAAATCCCTATGTCCTACCTTTCCAATCAGATCTCGTGTTACCATTTGGAAAGAAATTATGAACATGTTCTTAGCTGAAAAGGAGAGGTTGTATAGCATGTTCAAATTTGTCTCTTGTCGGTTTAGTGCCACCGTGGACATGTGGACTTCAAATCAGAACAAGTCATACATGTGTGTAACTGTACATTGGATAGATGACAATTGGTGTATCCAGAAAAGGATTGTGAACTTTGTGCATGTACAGGGCCGTCATACTGGTACAAAGCTCTCTGAGACATTTACTGAACTTATGGTTAAGTGGTATATTGACAAGAGAATGTTTGCTCTGACCTTGGACAATGCATCAGCAAATGAAGTAGCAGTCAAAGACATCATCTCTGATCTAAGGGCCAATGCTAGTTCAACATCTTTGATATGTGATGGACTATTCTTCCATGTGAGGTGTGCTTGTCACATACTGAACCTTGTTGCTAGGGATGGTTTGAGTGTAATCACACCCACAATTGAGAATATTAGACAACTAGTTCTTGCTATCAAGGGATCTCCATTGTAATGGGAGGAGCTCATGAAGCGTGCAACTGAGTGTGGGCTAGATACAAACAAGGGTCTTTCACTTGATGTGTCAACCAGATGGAATTCCACGTATTTGATGCTTCGAGATGCTTTGTACTACAAGAATGCATTCATGAGGCTTAAATCATTAGATCGCCGTAGGTATGAAAAAATCACTCCTTCTCCTGGTGAATGGGCCATGGCATTTAAATTGTTCCAATGCTTGAAGAAATTCTTTGATCTCACTGAACTGTTGTCTAGTACTTTATATCCAACTGCAAATCTGTTCTATAGAGGGTTTTGTGAGATAAAAATTTTACTAGATGAATGGTCTATTTGTCAAGATATCACTATTAGTGCAATGGCTACTTCTATGAGTAGGAAGTTTGAAAAATATTGGAAGAAATCATCCACTACACTTGCTGTTGCCTGCTTTCTAGATCCTAGGTATAAGAAAAGGCTTATCGAGTTCTACATGAGAAAATTCCATGGCATCTCATCTCAAGTTCATGTTGATGAACTTGTTGATGTCATGAAGAAATTGTACCAGTTCTATGCTGCTGCTGCTCCTTCATCTTCAAGGCCTAAAAGTGGGGCAAATGATGCTAAGGATATATATACAGATGACATGTTAGTGGACAGTGGAGATGATGAACTAGAGAACTTCTTATATGAGTCTAGTGGGCATGGTGCTGATGATATGAATGAGCTGGACAAGTACATGGTAGATCTGCCTCTGAGGCTCAGTGGTTAGTTTGATATCTTGGCATGGTGGAAGAACCAGACCGATGAGTATCCTATTCTTTCAAAAATAGCTCGTGATTTGCTAGCTGTACATGTCTCAACTGTCACTTCTGAGTCTGCTTTTAGCGCTGGTGGACGTGTTGTTGATCCTTTCCATAGCCACCTTGACCCTAAAATGGTTGAAGCTTTAATATGCATGAAAGATTGGGTTGCTACAGAAAGAAGAGGTTAGAAAAGCATCTTAGTTTTAGTTGTACAATATTTTTATCGTAATCATGTTTGCTGATATATGAGTCTTGGCTTACTTTGAATTTCAGATAAGAAGATTGGTTCTATTGTTGGTGATCTTGAAGTTATTGAGGCCCTTGTTTCAAAGCTGAACATTGAGGTATTGTCAATTGAGTTATCTTTAAGTCATTTTGCTACATTGTTTATTATTTATATGTTGCAGTTGTACGTGGCTGTGGCTGTGTAGTGTACTAGACTACTAGTGTTTACTCTAGAGTTCTAATCTAGGGGAAAGGATAATATATATGTTGCAGTTGTATGTGGTTGTGGCTGTGTACTGTACTAGACTACTAGTGTTTACTCTAGAGTTCTAATCTAGGGGAAAGGATGTGCTATGCGATTTTGGTAGTCTTGTATAGCTCAATAGGTTGGTCGCCTGTGGAATTGGAAAGAACTGATTGTATAGAACCGTACTCGGTAATGCTTTTGTGTGATCTTAGTGCAGAGATGAACATGGAGTATTTATCAGAAAAATTTCAAGGTCACCATGGTGTTTCTTTTTCTAGTATTAGTATCTTGTAGTAAGCAACTTTACTGGGCTGTGGCTGGATCAGTTCTTTCCAACACTGATGCCTCCTTTTTTTTAGGATGACGATGTCGTGGACAATGATGACAAAGGAGATGGACCACATGGAGATGATCTGGGCTTCTTTGACATGTAGTGTTGTCTGCTTATGATATGTTCATCTATTGTGTGTTTGGCTATTGGCACTTGGTAGCTGGGCATGTTTTATTTTTAATTTGGACTTGTACTTGTGAGTTGAGTGTTGGACTAGTAGGTTGTCTCATTGTCTCTTGTCTGTGAGTGAGTTGAGTGTTGGACCATTGCCTATGTGTGGTTGCCTTGCCTCATTGCCTGTGATCTGTGATGTACTGTTGTGACTTGTGTGCTATGTTGCTCAGTGGCTATGTGACTGTACTGTTGTTCTATGTTGCTGTCAACCTATCATTCTGTCAAGCACTCAACCTGTGGTGTGGATATGTTGTTGTCATTCTGTGTTGCTTTCATCCGTATATGCATGGTTGCAATTATTGCGTCGAGCTAACTATTTTAAGTGGTTACATATATATCGATGTTCCTGTTTTTGTGTTATTGATTCCTGATCGTAATCAACACGTTCCTGATCGAAGTATTCCGTTCCTGATATCCTATAATAACGAATTCATTTTCCCGTCCGACTTTACCATTCCTGCTACCAGTTCCTGATCATATAATGTAGGAGCAGGAATGATTACAGTGTTTTCCCGACCGTTCCCAACCATTTTCAACCCTACTCAACGGTTTGCCCGATGAGGTCCCCGAAACACTTGAGCATACGATGCTGATACATAGCCCTCGTGTTTTTAGACCGAACGGTATTGTGATGTAGCAGAACGATCCGAACTGGGGTGATGAAAGATGTTGCAAGCTGGTCGGACTCTTTCATTGTGATTTGATGGTACCCGAAGTACACATCAAGGAAGTAAAGGGTTTCGCACCTTGAGGTCAAGTCGACTACTTGGTCTATGCATGGCAAAGGAAACGGATCCTTTAGACTCGCTTTTGTTGAGACCCGTGTAATCAACACATATTCTCCATTTCCCACTCTTTTTTCTTACAAGAATGGGATTGGCTAACCACTTCAGGGTGATACACTTCCTTGATGAATCCAGGCCGCCAAAAGCTTCGCAATCTCCTCGCCGAAGGCCCTACGCTTCTCCTCGTTGAAGCGATATAGGCGTTGTTTAACTGGCTTGGAGCTTGGCCTGATCTTCAAAGCGTGCTCGATGACTTCTCTCGGAATGTCTGGCATGTCCGAGGGTCTCCACACAAAGATGTCTCTGTTGGCGTGGAGCAAGTCGATGAGTGCGCTTTTCTATTTTTAGGAAAGCATGGTGCCGATGCACACCACTTTGCCCTCAGAGCTGCTTGGGTCTATGAGGACCTCCTTGGCGCCCTCCATAGGCTTGAAAGAGCTGGCCGACCGCTTGGGGTCAGGTGCTTCTTCGATGATCTCTTCCCAGATGGCCATGAGCTCTCTAGAGGCGACAATCATTATGGCGTGTTCGTAGCACTCGACCTCACACTCGTAGTCTCGCTGGAAGGAGGTGTCGACGGTGATGACCCCACGTGGACCCATCATCTTCAACTTCTAGATAGGTGTAGTTGGGGATGGCCATGAACTTTGCGTAGCATGGACATCCTAGGATGGCGTGGTAGGTCCTGTGGACCCCGACCACCTCGAAGGTAAGGGCCTCCATCCTGTAATTGGTCGGATTCTAGAAGGTGATAGGCTGATTGATTTGCCTAAGCGGCACGGCCTGCTTTCTAGGCACGATGCTGTGGAAAGGCGCCCCGATCGGCCAGATGCATGATCGGTTGATGCCCATGGCGTTGAGCGTCTCAGCGTACATGATTTTGAGGCCTCTACCTCCATCCATTAGCACCTTGGTGAGCCACTTCGTGCCGACGATCGGGTTGACCACGAGCAGGTATCTTGCCAGCTGCGGGACGCTTTCTGGGTGGTCGGTCCAATCAAAGGTGATGGCAGGACTCCGACCATCGAAGGAAGGAAGGCATGGCTGGCATGGTCAGTATAGACTTCACGGCGTGCAAGCTTCTGATGGCACTTGGAGTCGTAGGCCATCGACCCTCCGAAGATCATGAGGCAGCCATCTGGTGTCAAAAAGTCACCGTCCGTCCCCTCCACATCGTCTACCACCGGCTTGGGCTCCTTCCTATGCGCACACTTATTGGAGCCACCAGACAGGAACCGCTTCATGAGGGCGTAGTCTTTGTATAGGCGCTTGATGGGGAAGGCATGGTTCAGGCATGGCCCTTCGAGTAGCTTCCCGAAGTGGTCTAGGCTACCCTTGGTGGGCTTCCAACCCCCCTTACTGGTCAGCAGCGGCCACGAGCGAGCCCTCGCACCGTCGCTTGTTCTTCTTCTTGTTGGGGCAGTTGGAGGCGCCTTCGCTCGTCGCCTTGCCCTTAGGATGGTTGAAAATCGCTCCAACCGCCTCCTCGCCCGAGGCATGACTGGTGGCGATGTCGAGGAGCTCCTTTGTGGTTCGCGGGCCCTTACGTCTCAGCTTGTGAACCAGGGACTCACAGGTGGTCTTGGACAGGAAGGCTCCTATAACGTCAGCGTCGGCGACATTGGGCAGCTCATTGCATTGCCGGGAGAAGCACCTGGATGTACTCATGAAGAGTTCCTCCAGACTTCTATTGGCAGATTTTGAGATCCCACGAGTTCCCAGGATGCGCATAGGCACTGTTCGCCTAAACGGCCGTTTAGCTCATTTAAACACCATGTAAACGCTACACGGTGGTGCGCCGTTTCTGTTTAATTACCCTTTTACCCCGTTTAATTGGCCGTTTAGCCCGTTTAATGGGACGTTTTGCTCCGAATAATGGCTAAATGGTAGGTGACCGACTATTTACCATTTAGCGTTTAGGAACCAGTAGGTGCCCTGGAAGTTTCCCACGAAAATCTCCTTTAGGTCCGCACAACTTTAAATTTGGTTGGGCAGAAGGTGCCCCAACCATGTTCGCACCGCATTATCTAGGAACAATGGGAGGTTGTAGATAATGAAATTGACACTATCCGCTCCACCGGTTGGCAAGCAAGTCGGTAATCCTCAAGCCACAGTCCAGGGTTTGTTTCCCTAGAGTATTTCGGGATGTTGGTCGGCGGTCAGGTACCATGGTGGGAAGGTGGCATTGAGGATGTGTCGGCCGAAGGCCTGAGATCCCAGCAAGTTGGGGCTTGGGCTTCGGTCCTCGCCGCTATCGTAGGGTCCACCACGACGAGGATAGGTAGCCATGGCCGGCTTCCTCTCTCTCATCGCTTCGTCCACATCTACGGGCAACCAGGGTGTTTCGTGTGTCACGGTGGAGGCTGAGACGCTCATAGACTAGGGCCACGACGTGCCCCCCCTCCGCCATGCATCGCCTAGTGGACAGACACGTCCCTGACATGTCATCCTGAGGGCGCATATTGACTAGCGTTGAGCTCGCGTCACCAAGACAATGAGCTCTCCACCTGCTGCACCGCCGTGTGCTCAAGCAGCGTGCAGATCTCACGATGGGCCCGACAATCCTCGGGTGTCGTGGGCTCTGGGAGCCCTCGAAGCAAGGCCACCACGACAGCGATGTTTTGGCTTGCTCGGGTGAAGTGTGGGAGGGCTCCATCATCTTCGATGATCCTCCAATTCACATCGTGGGCCATGGTGCGCGCACGCCCACTGTCTCCACGGTGCTCTATATCTTGCTCGAGCTCTACGCGCTCCTGCTCTAGCTAGAGTCACACATCCTTGAGTTCCCTGTGCCACGCCCTCAACTGCTCCACCCATAGGCGAGGCGAGGCCTCCGCATCTCCCTCGACCTCGTCATCGAGGTCGTTTGGTGGGGTAGCCCCTCCCTCATGGATGCTTTCGATGCGTCCTTTGGGGGTACCTGCCATAAAACATTCTCACGATGGGTGATGGCTCCCCCTGCTGGAGTCAGAGTCGAAGAGCGACTCCGAATCTTCCACGAGAAGGTCGTGGAAAGATTCCAAGATGTATTCAGTCATCCCACAAACTCGTCAGTTCATAGGGGATGGGTGCATGCGCTATGCCATGGGGTGGCCAATGGTCCTCGCAGCATTGCGCAGACCGAACGAGAATGCTACCGGGGCGCTCCGGATGAGGTATTCCGGGGAGAGTGGTTCTCCTCCGACAAGCTGCACCATGACGTTGGTGAACAAGAAGGTAAGGCAGCGCAGGTCCTCCTAGGACGGTCAGGGTCCTAGGAAGACGTCGAGCTGGCGATCTAGCCTCCCATAATCGAAGCCAAGGAGCTGGTCACTCCTAGAGGCACCGCCCTCTGGCGCGTGTAGCTGCAGCTCCTCCTAGCGCCTCGATGAATCGTGTCGAGGCCGGTGGAGTGGAGAGGCTAGGACGGCGGTAGGGGCCTGCGCCAACTCTCCCTCTGTCGTGACGATGAAATCTAGGTTCCCAAAGCGCATGTGCGCGTTCGGGACCTAGCTGACGCCGTGACTAGCCATCTAAGTCCTGATGTGGGCGTCAGGGCACCTGTCCACCACTGGTGCCATTCCCCGACAGTCATCAGCTGGTCGTGGCATCCCATCCCGTCCTGGCGGATGGCGTGGTGAACTGATGTGCCTGTCAGCTGGCCGTACGGGGATTAGGCAGCACAACAACCACGCACCCATCACTGTTGGTGATGTGAACCCCCGGGAGTGGCCTGAACGTGGCCATGGGTCACTATCGAGACGTGCCTGCTTCCCTCCTGGTATCAGAAGTTTGACCTCGGGGTCATACCCTTAGACCCGTAGTGGTTGAAAGAGGTATGGGCTCCCGTCGGGCGAGACGAATCCCGAGCCCTTGGGGTCAGGCGGGACGGAGCCCGTGCCCTCAGGGTAGGGCGAGACTACTCCCGTACCCTCGGGGGTCGGGCGACATGGGGCCCGTGCCCGACGGGTCGAGCGAGACGGCTCCCGTAGCCTTGGGGTCAGGGCTACACAGGGCCCATACCCCCGGGGTCGGGCGACACAGGGGCCAGTGCCCGAGGGGTCCTGGCGAGGCGGAAACCGTCCCTTCAGGGTCGGTTGAGACTGAAATACGTCATCGATTATCTAGGTGAGTTTATCGTCCGCTGTGCTCAGATCCCTCCGTCGGGTATCCCTAATACTGATACCAAACACTAAGGGATATAAATAGGGTCTTACTTTAAGACAAAATGTCTTTTTTCGAAAGATCAAGACAAAAGACAAAAGACAAAGCTTATTGCTGTTTACATTCCTTCTAATTTTCCTCCACCTTGTTGCGATGGATGCAACTTGTAGAGCCCATTTGAAATACGATTTTTTTTTTAAAAACACATATGGATAGCAATCAATTAAATATAGAAAAGTATAAGGAATTAAAAAAATCCCGTATTCCAAACTTAGCATCTCGCCACCGCTCACTGAAATATTTACTAGATGGTGTCAAATATTTAGCTGCTAATAATTACTTTTTTATCTAAATGGTGGACAACTAATAGTCTAGCTAATAGCAGCTAATATTGTTAGCTATGAACTATTAATTAGTTTTTACATGATAGTATTCGGCTGATGAGGCTTGCGTCCTATTTTGATCCATAAAGCTAATAGTTAGCTACTAACAACTATTTTTTTATCTAAACGGGTCCAGCTAATATTAGTCTAGCTAATTGTTAGCTGGATATATATTTAACTAGCTATCACACTAGTTAGACCAAAGCTGCTAATATTATATATGAGCTGTTGACTAGCTAACTAATAGCTAATGGATATAAATAGGGCCTTACTTTTATGACAAAATGTCTTTTTTTTCCCCGAAAGATGAAGACAAAAGACAAACACACAAAACACAAAACACAAAATTCTTGTTGTTTACATTCCATCTTATTTTCCTCTGCCTTGTTGCAATCGATGCAACTTGTAAAGCCCATTTGAAATACGGAAATTTTACAAAAAAAAAAATATACATGCAGATATATAGCAATCAATTAGGACTCCTTTGGAACACATGAATTTTACAGGATTTGTACATGATTTTCATATGAAAAACGTAGAAAACAAAAAAAAAGTTCCTATGTTCCATAGGGGATCTTAAATATAGAAAAGCATATAGGAATTAAAAAAAAAACCCATATTCCAAACTTAGCCATATGATTTCGCCACTAGCTAGCTTTCCATGCCTCCCTTGAGTCGCCACACCGGTCAATGAAATATTTACTAGACGGTGTCAAATAAAAGGTGATACATGCATGCATTGTTAACTTGACTAGTACGGCTACACGATATATATATAATTAAAACTTTACTCGAAATACGATAAAATTCACGTTGCCGTACCACAAGATCGGTCAAACAGCAAACCTAAAACTTTTAGCCCGCCTTTATATTATAAGAAAAAAATAGAATGCTTTTTTTGCGAAGAAAAAAAAAATAGAATGCTGGATCTATATATGCATACACCTACAACCGCTATAATTAGTGACATATAGAAGGGGACCAAGCTCGTCTTGTCCTTGATTAATTATTTTAATTTAATTCTCATCTCGAAGGACCTCTCAACGCTTAGCTGGATATATAGTGGTAGGGCTTAAAATGCACTAATGGTTTCTCTCTTTTAATATGCCGTTTTCTCATTTGCTTTCAAGTCTCCATCATCTTTCTTGTTTCCATGCATGGTAACATAGACAGAAAAAAAGAGAGGGGCCAGCGTATATTAAGAGAGAACTAAATTAAGGAGGAAAACTGCAAGCTCAAAGCAGGAGACAAGTGTATGGCCGGACGCCGGATACGAAGTATACATACGCATTATATGATCATTCACATGATGGATCATACATATGGTGCATAGATATCTTGCAAAGAAGCAAGATACAGAGAGAAGCACAAGCAGGAAGGTAGTGGCCAGCCAAACAGCAGTATCCAGAGGCTACATACATATGCCACACCAGGGCTGCACTACATCTGCATCTGCAAACCAGATAAGTGTGCTATCTGCACTCTGCTATCTATATCTCCCTTTCCCGATCGGATGCATGATGATGCACGCATGCATGGCAGACAGCTGGGTTGGGGATAGGTGTGTTGAGTCATGCATAGCCTGGCGGAGCACTAGAACAAAAAAAGGCAGAAACTGAAGCTTTAATAGTGCCAATAAGTAGTATGAGGCAAGAAAACTTCATGCATCAAGCCTCTCAGAGAAAAGGAAACACAGAAGGGCACTTTGAGAGAGAAATACAAATACTAGTACGTGGCAAGAAAACTTGGTGCGTCAGCAAAGCCAGTGAGGGAAAAGGAGGAAGAGATGACAGATAGTTAGGTCGTAAGAAACCTCCATGCATCAAACCTCTCAGGGAAAAGCAAGGAGGAAGAGATACGAAGGCAGGCAGTTTTAGAAGAGGAGAGCGGCACACAGGAGGACGCCACGGCATTGCAAACTACTAGTAACTGCAAAGCATCTTGAAGATGAAGCCCCTCGATCGAGAAAACCTTTTTTTTATTTGTAGTTTTGTGCCGCCCAATGGATGCACGCACGTATGTGCACCCCGGGGCTGCCCATGGTAGTGTGCAAATTGATGAATGAAGGTAAAAAAAAAATGTCATCAGAAAGCACATCGTACAAACAAAGTACCACAAAATTATTAATTTTTTTCGTCGCGACTACAAAACTAAACCATGCTTGGTAAAACACAGTAATCAATCGGTTCCAAAAATCTCCAGGCAATAAAAGGAGCGTTACACACATTGTATTTAAGCAATATTTCATTAGTAAATTAAATTTACCCTCCGAGTAGTAATTTCTTACAGCTACGTATTCGGTGCCAGGGGAAGTGTGCTACTCCAGTCTCCAATTTCCAAGAGAGAGAGTGAGAGGGAGGCAAGGGACGTGGTGGAGAGAGAGAGAGAGATGCCAAAATCATTTCCATGCGGGCGGAGGCGGATCTTGCAGGCCTTGGTTGGCGGCGCCCACCCTCTGGCCTCTCTCTACATAAGGTGACACACCACATCACCCCCACCCCCATTCCCCACCGGCGTCACAGACACGCGAGCACAGAGCCAGCCACCACCGTCCACCACCACTCACCGGCTCGCTCACCGAGGAGAGGAGGAGCTTTTAGTCGCAGCAGCAGAGGCGCGCGTGGGAGCAGAGCACACAGCGGAGGGAAGCCATGGGCGAGGTGAGTTTGGTTTGGCCGTTGGGGACGACGCTTCTCATCATCTCCTTCTCCTCCAGCCGGGCGTCACATCCTGAAGGTGGTGGCCATGTTGTTGCCTTGCAGGAGGCGAAGAAGGAGGAGGTGGAGAAGCCCAAGGAGGTGGCGGCAGAGGAGAAGAAGGACGACAAACCCAAGGACGCCGCGGCGGAGGACAAGCCCAAGGAAGGCGGCGGCGAGGAGAAGCCCAAGGACGGGGAGGAGAAGAAGGAGGATGCGCCGCCGCCGCCGCCCCCGCCGCCGGAGGAGGTCGAGATGCGGGTCTACATGCACTGCGAGGGATGCGCCCGCAAGGTCAAGAAGATCCTCAAGCGCTTCGATGGTAAAATGCTGCCCTGCCCTGCCTCTGCTACCTTCTCCTTTGTTCTGTTTTCAGTGTGCTGGATTTTTCAGTTTCTTCTCATTAATTGTGGTAGCAAGTATCCTATGGTCATCAGTTTTCTTTTTTATTAAACACACATGAATGCATGATGTGGATTGAGATTTCAGAATATTCTTTTTTTTTTCTTCAAAAGAGAAATTCCAGATTTAGGATACTTGTTTCAAAGGTTATTCTTGGAAGAATTTATGTGATTCATGGCAGGAGTTTTAACTGGGTAGTCGGTGGGGTACGCTTTGTTTAATCAGATTCACCTTGCTAATCAACTAGATCTTCCATGTTCAACGGTTGCAATTGCACACCAATCCATCCACTTGATTAAGATTAATGGTGGGAGGGAGAACGGAGAACGACTGACTCCCTGTCCCTGACTAGAGATCCCTCTGAGTGACTTTTTAGCTCGGCAAAAGGCAGGTAGATTCCATGAGAATGACAGCCTTGAGCATGCGTGTGTCATTCTCAGAGCTCAAAAAGTGAAGTCGATTCATTCCTCAGCCAGCAGCCATGTCTAGACAGTATCCTCCAAATGATTCTCAACTAACAATGTTCCAATTCCAACTTCCAGCTAAGCATGATGCGTGCATATATATTATTATTATTTCTCCATGGCAATGGCATGCATCTGAATTCTGAACTGGAATGGAAATTGCAGGAGTGGAGGATGTGATCGCTGACTCCAAGGCGCACAAGGTGTTGGTGAAGGGGAAGAAGGCGGCCGCTGATCCCATGAAGGTGGTGGAGCGCGTCCAGAAGAAGACCGGCCGCAAGGTGGAGCTCCTGTCGCCGATACCCCCGCCACCGGAGGAGAAGAAGGAAGAGGAGAAGAAGGAGGAGCCCGAGCCGCCAAAGCCGGAGGAGAAGAAGGAGGTGAATATAATCAAAGAGATACATACTGATACATATATATTTCTTCTCACATCAACATCCTGATGATCTGCATTGGTTTTATTCTGAATGATGATTTTAGTTCCATCGATCAGAGGCTGATGTGAGGGTTTTTTTTTTATGTTTTTGAAGCCGCCGGTGCTCGCCGTGGTGCTGAAGGTGCACATGCATTGCGAGGCCTGCGCTCAGGGGATCAGGAAGAGGGATCCTCAAGATGAACGGTCGGTGCTCCATTATCATCAGTTTGTTTGGCTGCCTTCAATTATTAGATTACTAGTCTAGTCTAGTCCTTTTCATGCATATATACCCATACCATTATTATCATGTATACATGTCTTGTCTGGAGTAGCAGTTTACTAAAGCTTGGTGGCTGCAATGGAGTTGCTAGCTTAGTGTGATGATTCAGCATGCCCAAATGCAGTCTTTTTCTGACCAAATGATTCGGAACACATGCATGATGCATCTCTTCAGAGTGAAATGAATAGGGAACAGAACTATTCAACGTGAAATGAATAACTCCTCCACCCACCTGTTTGACCCAAAATTGACAAGACTGTTTAGCTTGTCGAAAAACTATTTACTGGTCCTTGTATGTTCTGAATCACAAATAATGTTCTTGATGGTTGTGCAGGCGTGCAGTCTGTAGAAGCAGACCTCAAGGCATCGGAGGTGACAGTGAAGGGCGTGTTCGAAGAGTCCAAGCTGGCCGAGCACGTGTACAAGCGCACCGGCAAGCACGCGGCCATCGTCAAGTCCGAGACAGTCCCCCCACCGGAGAGCGCCGCCGGCGGCGACGACAAGGCCAAGGAGGAGAAGAAGGAAGAAGGCGGAGGCGAGGAGAAGAAGGACGGCAAGGAGGAAGAGAAGAAGGACGGCGGCGGCGGCGACGAGAAGGAGGAGAAGGAGGGCGGCGGCGACGAGAAGAAGGACGAGGCCGACAAGGACAAGGACGCGACTGCCATCGCGGCCGCCAACCTGTACATGCACTACCCGCGGTTCTCGTTCCCGGGAGGGTACTACCAGCCGGCCTACCAGTACCCGCCGCCGCCGCCGCCGCCACCTCCGGGGTACGCCTACCAGCCGGCCTACCCGCCGCCGTCGTACGCTGCGTACGCGCCGCCACACCACCACCAGCCCATGGCGCCGCAGATCTTCAGCGACGAGAACCCCAACGCCTGCTCCGTCATGTAAAAACCCGTAGGTGGGTCCTGCTCCTGCCTGAGCGAAAAAAAAAAGAATAAGAAGGTGGTTTGGAGGGAAGAGCGAGCGAGCTGCGTGCCTGCGTGCATAATCTAGAGGGAGGGAAGTTGTCTTTGCAAAAATGCCCCTGAGCAAAAGCAAATGGCAATTTTGTTTGAACAGTACCAGGCTTTTTTGGGGAGTTAGACTTCTTTCAATTTCTCTCTTCTTTTTTCTTTTGTAATTTTAACCCTTTCTTTCACCTTTGTGGTATAAAGTAAGTCTGGGCTTGTCAGTTTATGGATGCTATATGGAGTACCTTTATGTAGAACTTCTATAAAAAACTGTATGTATGATAGTATTACTAAGTTTCATTTACCTTGGCAATCCCCTCTAGCCAGTTGTCCTATATATTTTCTTTACCCCTGACAGCCATGTTCGCTTCTCTTATAATCTGTCTTTTTCAGCTTGTTTTTTAGCCGAAACAGTATTTTTCTCTCATAACAAATCAGCCAGAACCGTATTTCGATTTGTTTTTTCTATGAAGCGAACTAGGCCTTTGTCTAGTAGGAGTATAGTACTAGTGTTAACAACAGCTTCAGCAAGTTTGCATTGGAATCTGAATTTTTATGATGGTACTAGTAGGTAAAAGAAGAGAGAATATATTCACCACGGGGTGAATGATGTGAAGGTTCTAGAGGTGATAGAGAGTAGCTGGTGAATATGCAGTGCAGAGGAGAGAGGACTCGCTACTCAGTGGAAGTGAGGGGGGACAGGTGCTTGGCATGTGCATGTGGGCATGGGGCATGTGAATGTGATGGGTCCTTTGTGCGGGCCCAAAATCCTAGGTGGATTGCAGCTTCAACTTTGGTGCCCCCCGCCGCCCCCCCCCCCCCCCCCCCCCCCCCCCCCCCCCCCCCCCCCCCCCCCCCGGCCTTTCGCCAGTGCGGCAGTACATCCTGCTACCTATAGCTATAGGTACCCAGCTGCCTTGGAGTTTGCTCTGAATGAGAGGATTCTTTCACATCATCATGGCAGCATCAGCCCTGAAAGAGCTGTGGATTCAGGTTGCCTTTGCATTCTCAGCTCCAAATGATGGATGGATGGATTCACCTGCTGCATGCTTGCATTGCATCGCTTTGCATGTGATCCCATTTGTAGTACCACTGACCTGGTGGGGCCTGGCTGGGCTACTACTGCTATAGGTGGCCACTTTGCTTCCATGCATGGTTGGGTTTGGGTCGATGATGGTGAATTGCGTCGTAAGGAACGAAAGCATGCGCGAATGCATGTGCATGGGGCTGGTTTCAGAAATTCAGACACAGACCGTGGAACAGAATTTGGCCTTGAAAATGTAGTATTTGGTTTCAGATAGAGACCGTGGAACAGAACTTGACCTTTCGTGGAATACATTCCTACCTGTCCAATCCGATTTTGGGCAGCAGCCATGACGACAACAACAACAGTGACCTTTTTTGTGGCGCTCTCGATGTTTCATAGAGGAGTGATTCTAAGCTAATTCTATCGTACAATTCTCTAAATGAACTAATTAAAAGGGTCAGTGTCAAAGATATGACTTCTCCTCATCCACTTCCCACGCGTAATCATCTCCAATAATAAGTATACTTATAAATTTTTTGGAGAAGATAATGTTACTTGAAAATTGGTGGACGACATCGGCCCGTGTTGTAACCAAGGATCTAAACGGGGCCTTAATATAATCCAGGCGGGGAAACTCTCCCCTCAGTAGGTTCTCTTTAAAAAACGTTACTTGAAAATTACATATCTACCCAATCAAAAACTATTATTCCAGTATGTAATGATTGCACTTTGAAAATAGAGAAAGTAAAAAAAATCTACCAAGACTAGGTGGACTATATCTAGAAATACACTTATGCTGAGATAAACTTCAAATGCTAGAAGTGCGCTTAATTTACGACAGAAGTGTACTTTGGAAAATGAGAGAATCACTTGTCATAGGAATAGGAGTAGCTCTTCTAAACCCTCAAGAAAATGTGACGGGCCGTGTATCGGCATTCTTTCGTAGAAGATCCCAGCCAATGCAATGCAAGGGAGAGCCGCCTATAGTGAGTAGTGAGAGTGTGGTGCGGGGCACTGATGAGCATGACCACCGGTGCGGTGGGTGGTGAGTGGTGACTGGGATACCATATGGGCCTGCAGCCGTTAGTTGCAGCATGCACATCATCTCATGCATGCATATTGCATATACAACCAATCTACTGCTCACTTGAGTAAATGATTAACCCACCAACATGCATGATTTGTTCTCTGACAAGCGCTGGCTAATCCACAAAACCACCCGTACTAATCTATGTGGTACAAACACATGCAAGCCACTGCCTTGCGCTGCTGTTCAACAGCTTTTAAGAGCTTATTTTTCAAACAAAAAGAACTTTTGGGGTCCTAAGTGGTCTAGCTCACCATCCAATCCTCAAACAGTACCGCAACTCTCCAAGGGCCAGGGCGTACGTGCCATGTGCTGCTGACTGAGAGACCACGCCCTCGGTTTGTACGGCCCTGGGAACTGAATGTCACATGCGTGCTTGGTGAAACAAACAAATTAATCTAGGGCAGGTCCCAACACACAGTACTTTTCGTATGTGCCTAATCATGCCCTACAATAGCCAATAAGCCTCATGAGAGAAGATGAGAGGACCACAAAAATTGTGAGGAAGAAAGAGTTATAGGGACAACAAGAGTATCACTACTACACAAATGATTTTGCACGACACCCCCCCGGAGGCCACCGAGGCGGGCACCTATTTTTACCCGTCAAGGTAAATGCCACGGTTTACCTAGGCGGGCATTTTTTATTTACCACGGCGGGCTTTTTTGCCCGCCACGGTAAATCGATTTACTGTGGCGGACGTCTTAAGATGTCCGCCACGAAAAATACCCTATTTTCCGTGGCGAACATCTTAAGACGTCCGCCACGGTAAATCGATGTACCGTGGCGGACGTCTTAAGATGCCCGCCGTGGAAAATGTGCAGCCCAATAGCCATCTCCAATATAAACCAAGGCCCTCGCACCATCGTCGCCGCCTCCCCCACTCTCTCTTTCTCAGCTCCCCGCCTCCCCCACTCTCTTTCTCTCAGCTCTCCGCCTCCCCCACTCTCCCTCTGCCTCCCTCTACTCTACCTTGATGCAGGCAGTGGCGCGCGGCGCAGCTCTCCTCCATAGCGCCACCCCCTACAGCGGCGCGCGCGGGACGACGGTGACGGCTGCGCCCTCCTCCTCCCCCACGGATCCTCCATGAACGACGATGACGCGGGGCTAGGGTTTCAAATCCAGTGAGTTCATCTCCCTCTTCCTCTCCACCTCCCTCTTCCTCTCTCCATCTCCCTCACTCCTCCCTCTTCCTCTCTCCAGATCCGGCGACGGCGACCTCTTCCTCCACGGATCCGGCGGCGGCGACCTCCTCCCCCACGGATCTGGCGGCTGCACCCTCCTCCTCCGTGGATCTGGCGGTGGAGCGACCTGATCCGGCAGTGGATCTCCACCACGGCCACGACGTTGGGACCTCCACCACGGCGGGCGAGGACGTGTCGGCGCGGCGGCCTCCCTCCACCATGGCGCGGCGGGATCCGCGAGGAGGCGTCGGCGTGGTCCCCTGCGAGCGACTAGCGAGGTGGTGGCGGCCATGGGAAGCCCGGATCCATCGCCGGTGGGCTCGCCAGTGGGCTCGAGAACGGGCTCACCGGCGGGCTCCTGGTTTTTTTTTGTTTTTTTAAATGATTAACCGCAGCGGGCATCCTAACGTGCCCGCCGTGGTAAAAGTATATTTACCGCGGCGGGCACGTTACACCGCCCGCCGCGGTAAATCGATTAACCGCGGCGGGCAAGACCGCCCGCCGCGGTTAAGCCACGATTTACCGTGGCCTCTAGGCCGCGGCGGACGGCTTTGCCTGCCGCGGAAAACCGAAAATGCCCGCCTCCAGTAAAGTTTGTGTAGTAGTGTATGCTTGTATTGGATGGATAGTAGCTCAAATTCAAAGCTTTCCCCATTCTTATCGAGATCTACTAATTCTGAATGAATGAAACCACCACTACTATATACTACATGCATTGGCCATGCCCTAGGGCGCACAAGTAGAAAAAAAAACTCCACATCCGAGGGGAATGACGTCCCCCACGATTTTTCACTAAGAAGATCTTATCACGCAGATTGAGAAAATCTCCGAACCCCAGCCCTACCCATATACAGTTGCACCGCATCCCGTGATATGGGACGGCCACAGACCTGTACTTTGGCGTGGGACTGACGAGTGGATTTTTTTTACCCTCAAGTCTGAAATTCGCCCCGGAGGGGATTCGAACTCAGAACCCGAGCGGTGCTGCAGGAGCGCTACACCAGCTGATCTAGCGTCTGTTGGTGGGCGCACAAGTAGATGAAACCAGGGGAGGAAAGTTTTGGAAGGATTTGAGGATTTCAACCTTCTGCTGTGATGATGCATTTGGGCTTGTTTTTTTTTCCTCATTGGATGAATCATTGTTGTATAATATATATACAAAATATTGTGTAACCATGGGGACCTAAAGCGACGGGGTGCTCCAGGGACCAGGGAGCAAGCAAGCAGACAGATGTGGATTCAAAACTTGTAAGGACATTGATTTGTTTACATGCGAGAATGCATGGTCCCGAAACAAAATGTCCTTTTCATTTTGAAATGCAAGCGTTTCTGCATGCATGACCACAGGAGCCGGATGTGCCGTGGTCTTTTTTCATAGATTTTATGATTTGGTTTTATACTTTTATTGGCGACCACAAAGAGTCATTCTTTATTATTTAGGAGATAGACACTACAAAAAATCTGGGCTTGTATGACAAACCGAAATTGTCATGTAAAGTACTGAATTTGTCATAAAATGTATTATATGACGAAAATGCGGCGTCACGCCGGTCGTCATATAACGACCGTCACATAATGTACCGTGTGACGATTGTATGAAAAGCCGTCACAAAATGTGATGACCTTTTGTGACGGTACCATTTGGTCATCACATATTGTTACCTTTTATGACGATAGTATTTGTCACATATTATTTAGTCAACCCGTCACTCAATATATTAACCGTCACAAATGCCGACTACGTATCCTGGTTAATGCTCGCTATTATGACGATAAGAAGCCGTCATCTATAGTGTAGTTAACCATGGTTAAGAAGCGTCGCGCATTATATATTCATTCAGTGATGAATCTTAGCACAGGTCATATAACATAGACATAAAAGTCATGCCATCATTCACTTAGAACCCAAATCATATGATATATTACATAGCGCAAATAGGTTCAACCATCACACAAGTTTGTCTTTTGCATATGCAAATAACTTCATATAGCTTATGATAAGACAGAGTTTGTAGTTCCAGCAATACATTAGCCCCCATGTCCTTTACTACAAAGTTGAAGAATTTGCACCTTGCAAGCATTTATAGCTCACATGTCCCTCACTTCTCTCCTTGCTGCAACTTTCAATTGAACAAAACAACACAAAACAAAATAACAAATCAGCAAGTATGCATGCTTGGTGTTGGATTCTTGAAAAAATTACAAAGAATGTAACTTAATTGGAGATATCAATACCTTGAAGAGGACATAGTAGATTTAATTAATAGATCAACTAAGCTTCACATTGGCACAATGGATCTGTCTGGCACAAATAGCAAAACAGCTCCCTTCAAAAAAATAGCAGACCATCATACTGGTTAGGGGTAGGAAATAAAAACCTACGCAGTGATACATGAGCATTATATGAACTAGTATAATGCCCGTGCTAACGCAACGGATTTATCTTGGAGACACACATGAAAACAACAAATGTTTTTATTCCATAGTTCAACTTTTACACAATATCTTTGAGCATGTATACAATCCGGGAAACTAAGAAGTAATAGTAAAGTTTTTTCTAAAACATTTGGTCTCATAATTACGGGGAATGTTAACATGAAAGCTACAAAAAGATTCCCTGTTCTACATAGGATGTTGATTACATCAACAATATTAAGACAGTGCTAGTGGATGGCCTTGTGCTGCCCACATGACAGGACGCCTCAATTATAAACTCATACTTTTTATCACCAAAACAAGGCTTACAGCTGCTCGGTTTCGCACAGTAGCGAGGGAATAGAAGGTGCGAATACCTGGTGGATTAGTGCCATATGGTGTGTCAATATCCGTAGAACAACTTGACATTATATATT
This sequence comes from Miscanthus floridulus, assembly GCF_019320115.1. Classification (NCBI taxonomy): domain Eukaryota; kingdom Viridiplantae; phylum Streptophyta; class Magnoliopsida; order Poales; family Poaceae; genus Miscanthus; species Miscanthus floridulus. The sequence goes on along the minus strand of NC_089590.1, from coordinate 36,170,525 downwards.
TTAGTCATCTCTCTCTATCCCAATCTGCAGAAGGGAACCATGAGATCTGCCTGTTGCTAGGTGTTTTATCAGCATCAGAAGAGTTGTTCTTTTCAGCATCTTGATAAAGCACTTACAATCCAATTGATTTTAAAGGGATATGAATATATTATAACAGGAACATACAATTTACATGCTACCGTTGCTGTAACCTGAAGAAGGTAGAAAGAGAAGAACCATAACCTAGTAAAATTCCTTATATTTCGATCTACACATTCAAAGGCACACTAACCTTAAAGTCTCATGTGCCTATCTGTTCAGTAGAAGGGCATGGCTGGCCGGCCTGGTCATTGGGACGGAGGAACAGCAGCAGGACCTCTTCCTCTTTAGCTGTGGAGAAGAACTGCAGCAAGGCCTAGTGGGTATGTTGAGCGCCGGTGGGTATGATGCAAGAGACCAAAGAATGCATAATCAGATAAACAAATGAACTCTGAAATCACAGTATTTCTTACAGTTGTTCTGGTCTCTGCTCTTTCCTAGCTATTCTTGGTGCCCTGAGTCCTGTTGCTATTCTCCTGGATCTACACAAGAAATTTTCTCCTATATCCATGCAAGAAATTATCGGATGAAGTTAACAAGCAGAATTCAGAGGACGCATGAATAACTAATGCACCAAAAATCTCCTCACCTTTCTGTTTGTTCCCGGCCTGGCTTCTGCTCTGTCACTATGACTCTAAGATGCCTATCTGCAAGAAAGACGCAACGCAGAGAAGACCGATGTATAAGCATCAATAGCACGACCTCGACAGTTCTACTCAAAATCCCACCTTAATCCTCTACCTCCAAGGGCGAGACACGTCTGAAGAAAGCAATTTGGGAGCAAAACCAACAAAATCAGCCCAAGAACCAAGCAAATCCCACAACCGTTTACAAAAACGGTTTCTTACCTCGTCGATCTTGTATGAGTCCAGATTAACGTCGGTGAGAGACAACCCCGGGTACAGCATCTGCAATCAACCAATACGAGCGAAACCAGACAGGATTGAGCAACGGCGGCCGAAAATCCGCGCACCAGACCAGAACGTGCTAGAGGGGACAGAGGAGGTAGAAAAAAAATCGTTACATTGACTGGCGCTGCACGGCGTGCGGGTGCCTCTTGGGCTGCCGCGGCGGGCGGCTGCCGCGGATGGCGGCGAAGTCCGCGGTGATCTCGTCCCTGGTGAGCGCGGCGAAGGCCCTCTTCGTGGGCAGGGCCGCCGCCGGCGGCGGCGGGTGCCCTCCACACGCCGGCGCGGACGCCTTCCCCGAAGCGTCCGATCTCGACGCGAGCAGTGCGGAGGTTCCAGGGGCGCGGGGGCTGCAAAGAGGCCGCGGCGCCGGGGAAGGAGGCCTGCTGCGGGTGCTGGTGCGGCGGCTTCTCCTTGTCCCGCGACGGCGTTTGCGGGAGCGGCGACGGGGACGCGGGGCCGCTGCCGTCCTTGGAGCAGCAGAGGCAAACAGATGGGGATGGAGGCCGAGCGGTGAAGTGGGGGAGATCGGGGGTGGGAGATCCAAACAATGTGAGCCGTTGCTAGGGTTTAGGTTATTTATTTCAAGCTGAATGAATGTGAGTCGTCCGTTGATCGATCCAACGGCCAGGAATGATATGCAGATCAATTTGGGCTGGGCTGGATCTACGTTTGGGCTGAATCTGATGTTAATACAGCGCGCTTATTATGTTTATAATTTATCGTAAAATTATGATAATTATTTTAAGAATATAAATTAATTCAAATGAAAAAGTCGTCAACTACAAAATTTTAGAACTCATCAAGATCTACAACTTTCATATTGGTTATTTTCCCATCCGTGTTTATTTGAACTTTTAAAAATTTGAATTTCAAAATATTTAGAATTCAAATAGATTTTTGAGGTTATAAATGATTCCAGCCGGAAAAGTCATCAACATTAAAGTTGTACAACTCATTAAGATCTACAACTCTTATTTTGGTCATTTGTTCATCCGACAAAGTGATAGTAACATTGTTCACAAATTTTACATATCTCTCTCAAACTTTCATAAACTAAGACAGAGATGTAGAAATTGTGAACAACGTTACTACAACTTTGTCGGATTTGTAAATCACCAAAATAAAAAAGTTAGATCTTGATAAGTTCTACAACTTTTATATTCATCACTTTTTCAGCCGAAATCATTTTGGGTTTTAAAATTTGGTTTGAAGTTGTCATTTTATAAAATTCAGAATTTGAATTCTTCAAACTTTGACACATGACAACAAGAATACAATAACTACATAGATCATGATTTTAGAAAATTTCAGAAAAAAAAAATCATCGCATTTGGAGTTACTATGTGGGAGAAAAACTTGTTACAAGTTTTAAAAGGAGATTAAAAAGAGAAATCATTCTTGTTCGTCGCTTGTTCATGATGAAGAACAAGTGATTTTTCTTCTTAATCTGCAGCTAAAATTTGTAACTAGTCTTTCTCCCACATACTAACTCCAAATGCGATGCTTTTTTTTCCTAATTTTTTCTAAAATCATGCTCTATCAGTGTATTTTGTTTATGTTTCAATGTGACAAAGTTTGAGTAATTTAAATTTTGAATTTAAAAAATTACAAATTGAAGCCATATTTTAAGACCCGAAATGATGTCGGCTGAAAAAGTCATCAACATCAAAGTTGTACAACTCATCAAAATCTACAACTCTTATTTTGGTCATTTGTTCATCCGACAAAGTGATAGTAACATTGTTCATAAATTTTACATCTCTCTCTCAAAGTTTCATAAACTAAGACAGAGATGTAGAAATTATGAACAACGTTACTGTAACTTTGTCGGATTTGTAAATCACCAAAATAAAAAAGTTAGATCTTGATAAGTTCTACAACTTTTATATTCATCACTTTTTCAGTCGAAATCATTTTGGGTTTCAAAATTTGGTTTGAAGTTGTCATTTTATAAAATTCAGAATTTGAGTTCTTCAAACTTTGACACATGACAACAAGAATACAATAACTACATAGATCATGATTTTAGAAAAAATCAGAAAAAAAAATCATCGCATTTGGAGTTACTATGTGGGAGAAAAACTTGTTACAAGTTTTAAAAGGAGATTAAAAAGAGAAATCATTCTTGTTCGTCACTTGTTCATGATGAAGAACAAGTGATTTTTCTTTTTAATCTGCAGCTAAAATTTATAACTAGTCTTTCTCCCACATACTAACTCCAAATGCGATGCTTTTTTTTCCTAATTTTTTCTAAAATCATGCTCTATCATTGTATTTTGTTTATGTTTCAATGTGACAAAGTTTGAGTAATTCAAATTTTGAATTTTAAAAAATTACAACTTGAAGCCATATTTTAAGACCCGAAATGATGTCTGCTGAAAAAGTCATCAACATCAAAGTTGTATAACTCATCAAGATCTAAAACTCTTATTTTGGTCATTTGTTCATCCGACAAAGTGATAGTAACATTGTTCACAAATTTTACATATCTCTCTCAAACTTTCATAAACTAAGACAGAGATGTAGAAATTGTGAACAACGTTACTACAACTTTGTCGGATTTGTAAATCACCAAAATAAAAAAGTTAGATCTTGATAAGTTATACAACTTTTATATTCATCACTTTTTCAGCCGGAATCATTTTGGGTTTCAAAATTTGGTTTGAAGTTGTCATTTTATAAAATTCAGAATTTGAATTCTTCAAACTTTGACACATGACAACAAGAATACAATAACTACATAGATCATGATTTTAGAAAAAATCAGAAAAAAAAATCATCGCATTTGGAGTTACTATGTGGAAGAAAAACTTGTTACAAGTTTTAAAAGGAGATTAAAAAGAGAAATCATTCTTGTTCGTCACTTGTTCATGATGAAGAACAAGTGATTTTTCTTTTTAATCTGCAGCTAAAATTTGTAACTGGTCTTTCTCCCACATACTAACTCCAAATGCGATGCTTATTTTTCCTAAATTTTTCTAAAATCATGCTCTATCATTGTATTTTGTTTATGTTTCAATGTGACAAAGTTTGAGTAATTCAAATTTTGAATTTTAAAAAATTACAACTTGAAGCCATATTTTAAGACCCGAAATGATGTCGGCTGAAAAAGTCATCAACATCAAAGTTGTACAACTCATCAAGATCTACAACTCTTATTTTAGTCATTTGTTCATCCGACAAAGTAATAGTAACATTGTTTATAAATTTTACATATCTCTCTCAAAGTTTCATAAACTAAGACAGAGATATAGAAATTGTGAACAACGTTACTATAACTTTATCGGATTTGTAAATCACCAAAATAAAAAAGTTAGATCTTGATAAGTTCTACAACTTTTATATTCATCACTTTTTCAGCCGAAATCATTTTGGGTTTCAGCCGAAACGATTGTGAAGTTGACAAAGTTTTAAAATTTTAAATTTTGAATTCCAAAAAAATGAAAACTTCAAACCAGATTTTGAAACCCAAAAAAAGAAAAATATCTCTTGGCCCTAATATTTTAGGCCCAGCCTGTCTCCCTCCACACGTGCGCCCTCCACATTTTTACATGGGCCAAGGCCTAGCTCCGAGCCCAACAGACATTGGTCAAGGGTCCATATCCTACTGGGTATTTTATGACATTCGGGTCGTCATATTTGATAAAACATTCAATGACGACTACTATCGTCACATAAAAACTATATGAATCGTCATAAATTCACAATCGTCGACTGGCTTCTGGCGCCTGCCATTTTGTGACGAAACTTGGTACCTTTACGTGACAAAAAAAATGATGTCGTCATAAATAGTTTTAGGTCTTCTAATTTTATGACGCTAGAGAAATTTTTGTCATATTATGTTACATTATATGACAAAAACAGGCCCCGTCATGAGGCATTTTGTCATAGAAAGACAGATTTCTTGTAGTGAGAGCAGATCATGTTAGTTACATAAAACTGGTGTGGTGCTTTGTAGCAAATTGTTGTTATGTGATGGTAATTATAGGAATGGAACCCCACCACTCTTTATAAATGTATTATTAATACAAGTACTTTACTTGATCTCGAAAGACTTTGGTCCCGGTCCATGTCTAGTGGTTTTAATTATATAAGATAAGACAGTAAAATAGAAAAATCGAGCAAAACATGCTAAAGATGAATGACATGGTGTTGACACCAAAAGTGTCAAGAGAGGCTGAACAAAAAAAATTCTAACAGGTTTAGCTGGTTTCCCAAACCGGCTAAGCTGGTTTTGGAACTTTGTCAAAATGCATAGTGAACTCTAACATTGTGTTCCTCCCATCGAGACGAACAATACACATATATTGATCGTCTAGTTTGGAGTTCGGATGAAGAAAACACAATTTCGAGAGGGCTGTCCAAGAAAACATGCCAGGCCGGTTTCTTCAAATTGAAAAATGGATTGCATTATATATGCTTGAGACATTGCAAGGTGTCCGTATCCCAAGAGCAATTAATGAGAGATATCTAAAGAAGTATTTCCCAAGTGTCTGTGGAAGAAACCTAAGTGATGTCCAAACAATGGTAGATATACAATATCACCCTTCAAATTAAAAGCGGTTGATACATGCATCGCCCTTAGTTTACAAATAGCCAATGAGTTGAACAACGTTGCTGCGGTTTATATTTTTTTAGGTTCACATAAACCACACCTGAAAATAGGAGATATGTTGATAGCCAAAAGTGTGAAGAGAGGTTGAACCCAAAATTTACAGCAGAAATAGGCTTAGCCGGTTTCGATTTTGGCACTTTGCCAAAATGCATAATGGAGTCGACCATTGTGTTTCTCTCGTCGAGACAATCGAAAAACATATATGGACCGTCCAATTTGGATTCTAGATAAAGAAAACACAGTTTCGAGGGGCTGATACAGGAAAACAGGCCTAACCGGTTTCTTCAAATTGAAGAATGGATTGTATCATTGCATTTCTCTCATTGAGCTGATCAAGAAACATATATAGATCTTTCAATTTAGAGTCTGGATGAATAAATTATGGTTTCAGGAAGGTTTTTGCTCTGGACTCGCAAAAACAGGTCGTACCGATTTTTCCTAGTCTAAGCTTGAATTGAATCTAACTCAATGGAAACTTGCCGTCGATTGAGGTAATCGAACTACATAATCATTGAAAATACATCTAGTACTCCTTTTTCCCTCTGTTTTCCATCTACTACCTCTCCTCATTCTTTGTTGCTATTGCATGGCCGATGGATCGATGATAACGAAGCTCTAGAGTGGTTAGGCCAACTAGGGCAGCCCATCACTGTCGCATGCCCCAATGGGATCCCTCCTAGGCATGTGGCGTTTTGGGTTTTGAGCGACCTTACTGGCATATCTCGCGTATCGTGCTCCGGTGAGGCTCCTCAAGCGACATGTATTGCATATCGCACTCATCGCTGGAGGTACTTGGTAAAGTGTTTGCCTGTGAGCACACTGTTGGCATCAGCCGACTTGAGGATTGGCTAGGATAATCTTTGGCTCACCTATACCGAGCGATCTAGCTCCTTATCGGTGTACTAACCGTAATTCGTGTCAACACACTTTTTGACGACTCCCTGGGGATGATCGATCGACTATACTCTAGAACCGATCTTTGTGCCCTAGCCAATTTTCTTGTTCAAATCCACCTTTCTTATGTGTCTCATTATTGTTGCATCTAGTCCAAATGACTAATCACATCTGGTGTTGGACCCCTATAATCTTTCTTACTGTTGCGCTATTATAAGGATCAACAATCTACTATCAGGATGTTGAATAACAAGTTCAATGGTGATTTCAATGATCCAATGGGTCAAGGGAGCATTGTAATGTCTACACCCAAACCTAAGGTAAAAACAAGTGGAATAACTAAGGATTCCCCTCTTTATCATGCTATGAATATGCTTATGACTAGATTTGATGAATTAGAGAAAAGAAAGTTTGGTGCTCCTATTGTTACTTTACCTTATGATGGATCAGCCATGTTTGCTAGTCAACCTCAATATAGGAGGCTATTTCACTACCATTATGATTAGAATAGGTCTATATCTGCTAATTAATTTGAATTGGCCTCTTCGGTGCCTGAAAATGATAGGGCCAATTTAGGAGGAGTTAGCACTATACTTCCTGCTACTACATACACACCAAATTCTGTTAGTACCTCTCGAACAAATAACAGGACAGCAGCAACGTGTGCTTCTTTGCGTCATATTATGGTGTTGCCTGACTCTCCAAAGTCAGCGAGCATGGTCCCTTTGATTGAGGCTTCGTTCGATGCCTCTCAAACCAATTTGCAGGAATTTGTTTATCTGTGTAGGAAATCAGTAGAGGCAAAATTCGACATGCAAGCTACGGTTGGTGGAGATGCACATCATTTACTTAGCAACATGAAACCTTTGTCGGATGATTTAGCTCCGGCAATGCCTAGCAACGTGATCGCGTAGATGGAATCAGATGGTAGCACATGAGACACAAGGATTTTATACTGGTTCGGGGCGCGGTGGTGCGCTAAACCCTACTCTAGTTGGTGCTGCTGCTCTTCTTATATTCATAGGCTCGGTTACAAAGGTTGTTGCTCTTAGCTACGAGGTAGATTGAAATGAGGCGATGGTGTCGTGGTGAACATGTTAGTCATGGGATCCTTAGCCCCTTATATAGGTAGAGGGGTAGGGTTACAACGAGGGCGATCGACGCTATAGATTGGATTTCTAGTTTGTTACAACAGATCAATCCTATCTTGCCATAGCTAAGATGGCGGAAGATATCCTTGATACGTTGTGATCTCCAAGTTGGTGGTTGCATCTAATCCTTGTGGGCTTCATCCTCGAACGTCCTCCACTGATGGGCCAGATACATGGTTGGTGAGGGTACCCCGGGCCCATATATCTGACAACCGTCCTTGGTTGAAACTCTTAAATAATCCAGCCAGAACAAGTTGATTCCACTATTAGAAAAAATATGATATCGGCGAACCCAACCAAGGAAATAAAGTTCTGGATCGTGATGTTTTGCTAGAAAAGTCTAATGATAATCGAGAGAGCCTCAAGATCACTATCAGGTCTTCTGGGTTCAAGGGCCAAGCCAAAACTCCTATGAACAAGCAAAAAAAGCCACTAGCGCTACTGTCCAGAAAGGATTGACTAAGTCGCCTTGAAAGTCAGCCAAGCTAATTCTAATGTTGGCGGACAACAAAAATCAGCCAACCAATTTCCCAAACCAGTCAAGCTAGCTGCAAACAAAAAACACAACACACTTACAATTCAAAGCATCCGAAGATTAAGACTTGGGAGGCTAAGAAAAATGAAATCTTCGGTAAAGAGGTGAAGATACAATCAGATTTTGACTAGCTCATGAGCAAGTACGCAAGCATGGTCGATTTGATGAATCTACCCATAAAAGAAAGAGCCTGATCATCCCCAAAACAAGTTGAGCCTCCAAAACAAGTTGTGGAATTATAAATTGAGGCTTCAATTTAGCAACATGTTTCTTCATACCTTCTTGTATCATTTGGAAGAATAATGTTTTGCAGGACTTATATAGAAATATAGTGGAAAATACATCAAAAGGCGCAATCTAGAAAAGCGTAAAGTACATTTACGCAATGGAATAAAGAAGAAGGCCCACATACATTGAAGATCTAGGCGCCAAACCACCGAGGAAGGGGCCTAGACCCAGCCACCAGCCCACCTGGCAAAGGCGATGGCTAGGTGGGCCAGCCAGGGTGCGGTCCGCACCCTAGGTGCAGCAGCTCAGGCCTAGCTTCCTCAAGCAGTGCAATTAATGCTACCCATGGGCGGTTTGCATGGGATCTCTGGGTAATATACCACCAAACCGCCTTGGGCACTTGTATAAGAGGAGGGGGAGAGCCCCCTCTCTAAACACAGACCTCTTGGAGCAACACCTCATTCCCACCTTTGCACTTTTACATTTTAGTAGTCATTTGAAGCAAGGCAAAGCTACCTTAGAGGGCTTGACTCCTTGGAGAATTCTTGGTATGAATAATATGAAGAGTTCTTCCATTGTCTTGTTCTCTACTTATCAATATAATCATACTTATCAACTAGAGTATAGTTCTTATGTTATGATCTTGGCATATGAACTAGCATATAGTTCCTATGTTATGAACTTAGCATGTAGAACATTAAGCTTAAACATTCATACAACTTATATGATTAGAATTAGAACTAAGTTGAGGTGGCATTCGTTGTTCCTTTGGGTTTGCCCATGTCCTATGTCGATCTATAGGGTCGGAGTCCCAGGGGATATGGGTAGTTTCTTTATACACTGGCGTGGTGCTCGGGTATACGGGAACCTTCAGATGTGATGGTGCTCCACGGTAGAGGGGTAGGCGACAGGTGGTGATAGCCCTGTTTGTCCTTTGTAATCCCCCATGTTTGGGTATTCGTATAGGAGTTCGTAAAGTCTCTCACGCTTGCTGGCAGACCGGTGCTCAAAGATCTCCCCGTCCATCTTACACTTAGGTCTAGGTGTAACCATGTATTTGTATGATCATCAGCTATTCTTTGCATGGCTATATTAGGATAAGCCTACTCCACTTTGGAACATTCTTTCATTATTTCTTTCTCTTTTATCCTTGAGGTTGGCCCAAGTGTATGACCGGTTTCGTTCTACCAAAAAACTACATCGAGAATCTAGTGGCACTCCAAAGGAAGAACTGGTCTCGTACCGCTTCTTCTTCTGCTACTCCTCCATCAAGCGAACCAGCACCCCAGTACCATCCGCTACTAACTCCATGGCCAAGTCACTCCACGAGTACTCTGTCCCCATTATTGCCAACGTGTCCATTGGGCCCGCTATCAACACGGGCAATGGAAACTTTGAACTAAGGACCGGCCTGATCACGATGGTGCAGGCAAACCAGTTTTATGGTTTGCCCAATAAGGACGCAAACGCCCACCTTCAACACTTCCTTGAGCTATGTGACACCATCATCATCAAAGATGTCACACCTGAAAGCATCAGGCTTGGCTCATTTCCCATCTCCCTCGTGGGGAAGGCGATGTAGTGGTTCTATAAGGATAAGGAAGCTGTCAACACGTGGGTAAAATGCTCCATGATGTTCCTCACCAAATTCTTCCCCATGGGCAAAACCAATTCCATGAGGGGGAGAATTTCAAATTTCTAGCAGAATTCCATGGAAAACTATCCCCAAGGCATGGGAGAGGCTACAGGACTACATCTATGCATGCCTGCACCACGGGATAGAAAATTGGCTCATGCTCTAGAACTTCTATGATGGGTTAACAACCATGTCGAGGGGCACATTGATGTCGCTGCTGGTGGAGCTTTCCTCTCCCTCACCATCGATGGAGCTACGACTCTCATCGGGAAAATGGTGTCAAATTTGAGCTGGGGGAGGAAAGATCACAAAAACAACAAAAAGGCATGCATACCGTGAAGGACGCGGACATGCTTACCACAAAAATGGATCTCTTAATGAAGAGGCTAGACGAGCGATCCCATCAAAAAGAAATAATGAAGGGCACCGTCTAGGCCAGACTCGCATACGACATGCAAAGTTTGTGGCAATGTCGGACATTCGAGGAACGACTGCCCCAAGACCCATGAAGATGCTACCTACATCAACAATGGGTTCCGACAACAAGGTTATAACGGGTGGGACAACCAGTCACAGCCACAAGGAGGTAATTTGAATTTCAACTCCAATAACAATTTGAATCAACCATCCTTGAAAGACTTGGTCTTAGGCCAAGCTAAAATAAATGAAAATCTCACAAAGAAGCTTATGTTTAATAACAAAATGCTAGAAAAATATAAATTCTAAGATTGAAAAATTATCTTCCTCTATTAAGAATCAATTAAGATTTAATAAAATGAAGCGAACACGGCGCCTCCTGAGGAAGTGGGGGTGGCGGAGGCACCGACTGCGCTAGAGGAGGGGCATACGGGAGGAGGCGTGATCGAGGCATCCCCTATAGACACAGCGATGGCTTGGACTTTGGAGCCCGAGCTGCTTGCCTCCTCTGCCATCAGAGGGTCCGCTCCCAAGGGAGCACCGGTGATGGAGGAGGTTCCGTTGGCTCCCGTTGGGCTAACGCCGACGGTTGCGATGGCCGACCCCTCGGTTGGGGCTGGGCCCTCCTGGTCCCTTGTCTGGCCGGGCGACAATCCACTCGCGTGGGGAAGAAACTGGCTCCATTAGTCCAGGTGGCTAGACCTGAGCAACTCAATGTTCACCCTCGATGACCTGGTGGAGGTGAAGGAATGAATGAGCGTGCGCTCGGGACTTGAGTCCATAGTCTGCTCTCTGACCGACGCGTTGGGGGTGTTGAAGGATGACGTTGCCCCAGCCGACTAGGTTTGTTGTGTCTTCACATTTTCTACTTTCAAGCCCTGTTTAAATAATTCTAACCTAATTTTTTCATAGTCCCTTCTGATGCATAGCCGAGAGAAGTCCCTATTCCTCCATCGCGAGAGGGAGGTCTGGGGGCTTGCTACCAAAGTGTCGTGGCTACAGGAGGAGGTGGCGAGCCTCCAGACCAAGGAACAGGAAGCCTGTCAACACACCAATGAGGCCGAGGACAAGCTCAAGGCTATGGTCACCAAGGCCGAGGAAGATGACGCAGAGCTTGGATGACTCTGCCCGGCACTCGACCTTGCCCATCAAGAGGGCGCCGACGCTCGGCGCGCGCTAAAAAATAAGCAAAAGTTGAAGGAAGAAGCCAAGGGCTTGGCCGCCACCTTGGCCGGGGATGTTGGCGTGCTCTAGAGGGAGAAGATGGTCCTCGAGGAGCAAGTGAAAGGTGAGGCTCTGGTTACCTTTTTGCTTGATGTTTGTAGTTGGTTTTCTGACGCTCTTTGATGTTCAGCTTGGGCAGTCCTACAAAGGCAACTCTCTGAGGTGCAGGGTCAACTCTAGTCGGAGAGCGATAATAATGACACCTTGTGCACCACCATCGGGTTGGGCTTCAACGACGTTAGGGTCACCTCGGTCATGGAGACAAGCTTGCTCATAGTCCGGGTTACCCAGATCCCGGATCAGGGGCGCACGCTCTCAAGGGAGGCCCTGTACACCGGCGTCCATCACGCGTTCGCCATCGCCCGCTCCCACTACATTAACATCAACCTACCGGTGATCAGCGAGGGCTTCACGCCTGGCTACACTGATGCCGAGCTGGATGAAATTGAGAAGGAAGTGGCTCTCTCGGCACAGGACCTGGCGGAGAAGGTCAGAGAAGAAATCCTACCCAAGGGTGTTTAGTTAGATAGCTGAGTCCGGCGTCGGTCTTTTTGTAAAGACTTTTATTATGGCTAGAAATGTTGTTTGGCTTTTATATATATATATATATTAAAGTTTGTTGCGATCCAACCCTTGTTTTTATGTTTAAGGCATTAGAAACTTAAGTTGCGAGTGACTAAGTAATGATCACACTAGTGAGCAAGTGATGCCGTAGCCATCGGGGCGTAGGCTTTTTGCATTCGGACCAATTTTACTCATCGTTTGTTTTCAGCAACTCTTATTTCTAGGTCTTGTCATAAAAAAGAAGGGTCGGATGGGAAAATGTTTCTGAGTATATGTACTCCTATCAGCCTCCGAGTAAAACTTGACCCCAGGTAGTTACCGGGGTCGGGTGTTACTGAAGATCAATCAGATTAGAAGCGAACCCGATAGGAGGTAACATTTTTCAATTTTTGCAAAAACATTACTTAGTTTGATAAGCATATTGGAAGCTTTGGAATGGGAAGACTAAGGGTAAAAGCAATGTAGCTGCTTGATGTTCCAGGCATTGGAGTCGTAGGTTGTGGACCCTCCGAAGATCATGAGCGGAAGGCCGCCGTCCTTCCCCTCGGCGTCGTCCGTGGTCGGGTCGGGGTCCTTCCCGTGCTCCCCTTTGTTGGAGCCTCTGGACAAGAACCGCTTTATGAGGCCGCAGTCCTTGTACAGATGCTTGATGGGGAAGGCATGGTTCGGGCATGGCACCTCAAGCAGCTTCTCGAAGTGGTTCGGAGTACCCTCCGTGGGCTTTCGACCTCCCCCACGGTTGATGGTGGCCACGAGTGAGCACTCGCGCCGGTGCTTGTTCTTCTTCTTGATGGGATGGTTGGAGGCACCTTCGTCGGCGTCCTCATCCCGCTTCGTCTTGCCCTTGAGGCGATCGAAGATCGCTACGACCGCCTCTTTGCCCGAGGCATGGCTGGTGGCGATGTCGAGGAGCTCCTTGGTGGTTCACGGGCCCTTGCATCCTAGCTTGTGAACTAGAGACTCATAGGTGGTCCTAGATAGGAAAGGCCCTATGACGTCGGCGTCGGCAACGTTGGGCAATTCGTTGCATTGCCGGGAGGAGCGCCGGATGTACCCCGAAGGGTTTCTCCGGCCTTCTATCGGTAGTTCTTGAGATTCCATGGGTTCTCAGGACACTTGTATGTGCCCTAGAAGTTCCCCACTAAGATCTCCTTTAGATCCACCCAACTTTGGATTCTGTTGGATGGAAGGTGCTCCAACCATGTCTGTGTCGAATTGGCCAGGAACAACGGAAGGTTGCGGATAATGAAATCATCACTGTTCACCCCATTGGCTTGGCAGGCAAGCCAATAATACTCGAGCCCTAGTCCGAGGTTCATTTTCCCAGAGTATTTCGGGATGTTGGTTGGTGGTCGGTACCTTAGCGGGAAGGCAGCATTGAGGATGTGTCGGCCGAAGGGCTACCGGGGCTCAAGCTTCAGTCCTCGCCGTTGTCATAGCGTCTGCCCCATCGAGGGTGGTAACCACAACTAGCCCCCTCCCCCGCATCGCTGTGGGTACGCCAGCGTGTGTCAAGGGTGTCGCGTGCGTCATGGTTGTGGCCGAGATGCTCATGCACCAGAACCGTGATGCGTGGCCCACCGCCGTGCGGCGCCTGGTGGTCTGATGCATCCTTGTCAGGTTGCACTGAGGGCATGCGCTAGCTGGCGTCGAGGTCGTGTCGCTGAGACATCGAGCTTTTGGCTTGCTGCACAGCTGCACGCTCGAGCAGCGTGCAAATCTCGCGGCAGGCCATGTCATGAGCCATGGTGCATGCGCGCGCCCCTTCTCCGTGGTGCTCGATCTTGCGATGGAGCTCTGTGCATTCTTGCTCGAGCTGGAGTCACGCTTCCTCAAGCTCTAGGTGCTAGGCCTTCAGCTGCGTCACCCGTAGGTAGGGTGGGGCTCCTACATCCCCCTCGACCTCATCGTTGAGGTCATTCATCGAGGTCGCCTCCTCCTCGTGGATGCTTTTGATGTGTCCCTCGGGGGTACCTGTCATGTAGCATTCATGAGAGGGGTGATGGCTACACCTGCTGGAGTCAGAGCCAGAGGCGACTCCGACTCCTCTACGAGGAGGTTATGGAAAGACTCCATGACGTGCTCGATCACCCCCATGAACTCGTCGTTCATATGGGATGGAATCATGTGTTGTGCCACAAGGTGGCCAACGTCTCTGCTGCATTGCGGAGACCGAACGGGAGCACTGTCAGGGCGCTCTAGATGAGGTATTTTGGGGAGAGCGGCTCTCGCCCGATAAGCTACGCCATGACGTTGGCGAACGAGAAGGTGAGGTGGTGCAGGCCTTCCCAGGATGGTTGGGGTCCTAGGAAGACGCCGAGCTGACGCTCCAACCTCCCGTAGTCGAAATTGAGGAGCTGGCCACTCTCGGGGGCACGGGCCTCCGGTGTACGCAACCATAGCTCCTCGAGCGCCTTGGTGATCACGTCGAGGCCGGCGGAGTGGAGGGGTTGAACAACGATGGGCGCCCGCGCCAGCTCTCCCCCCATCGTGACGATGAAGTCCAGGTCCCCGAAGCGCACGTGTGCGCCCGGGACCCAGCTGATGCCGTGACTAGCCATCCGAGGCCTGGTGTTGTTGACGTGACGTGCAAAGAGCCCCTACCTGGCGCGCCAACTGTCGGTGTTTTGAACAGCCGACTAGTAAATTTGTATATTGCACGTCTGACCCGGATGATGTGCTAAGAGGACACGAGGATTATACTGGTTCAGGTCGAATGTCCCTACGTCTAGTTTTGGGCTGCTCGTGTTACCAGCACTGAGTTTGTAGTAGGAGGTTACAAACTAGCGAGAGAGGGACAGGTCCTAAGTCTCTAGTGAGAGGAGCGATCGGGTGCCGAGAGCTTGGTTGCTGCTTAGCTATGTGTTCGAGGTTCGAGTGTGATGTGTTGCGATGCTCGTGCATTCGATCCCCTTAGTGGGGTGCCGTGCTTTCCCTTTTATAGGCCAAGGGAAAGCACGGGTTACAGCGGACGAAGAGAGGAGAACCAGAGGGAGAGGAAGTCCTTCATAGTCGCCGGGCCTTTCTTTTCCTTTGTGCGGGTCCCGTCGACACTGCAGGCGGTGACAGGGACGGCTCCACGTCGGAGGCCTATCCGTCGACAATGCCATTCCTTGGCATTGTCAGCGGGTCGTGATGTCCCACTCCACCCCCGCGGGCGGCGTGGTAAACTAGCGTGCTGATCAGCGGCCATATAGGGAGTAGGCAGCACAGTGAACACACGTCCGTCACTGTGGGCGGTGTGAGTTCCCTGTAATGACATGTCACAGGGATGGGTCATGTTGAGACATGACCGCTCCCTGTATGATGCTAGAAGTTTGACCTTGGGTCGTACCTTCAAGCCCATAGTGGTTGGCGGCAGCATGGGCTTCCGTTGGGAGCCGCGCCTGAGGGGTCGGACGAGACGAAGCCCACGGCCTTGGTGTCGGGCGAGGCAGGGCTAGCCCTCAGACATCGGGCGAGGCAAAGCCAGCCCTCAGACGTCGGATGAAGCGGAGCCCTCCCTCAGACGTCGGGTGAGGCGGAGCCAGCCCTCAGACGTCAGGCGAGGCGGAGCTAGACTTCAGACGTCGGGCGAGGTGGAATCCGACCCTTAGGGGTCGGACGAGGCGGAGCCCTCCCCATGGGATCGGATGAGTCGGAGCCCATACCCTGGGGTCGGAGGAGTCGGAGCCCACGCCTTGGGGTCGGACGATGCAGAAACCTCATCCTCGGAGTCGGAACCCACGCCTTGGGGTCGAACAAAGCGAAAACCTCGTCCTCAGAGTCGGACAAGGCGTGGCCCGGCCCCTAGGGTCGGACGAGGCTGGAGTTGCGTCATTAACCATCGGATGAGCCGACGTGACGCTCATTAATCCTTTGGCTCGGATACCCGGATATAGATATCTGACACCGGGTGTTTATATGATATACCTGGGGGCGAGGTGAAATTACATAAGGGTTGGTTACTCAAGGTATATATCCTGACTACACATTGGTGAGGGCATGGTAGTAACTTCTCATGCTTCCGCCAACTACTCCCACGACGACACCATTTATGGCCATCTTTAGGGCCGTCATCTTTGTTCATTTGTTGGTCGGCGCACTGCCGACCTCCGCTCCCGACAAAGCTTCGCACGTAGACTGGCCGATAGTCCTGTGGTCCCGTACTCTCAAGCGATCGCCTTTCCTGTTAAGGGCTCGTTCATTTGCCGTGGATTGAATGCCCGGAATGATTCCAGCTAGAATTGCTTCACAATTTGTATAGTTTTCATAAGCTGGAATTGTTCCTGAGCCAAATCCAAGGTAACCGAATGTAGCCTAAGTGAATCATCCGAGGGTTCTGTTAGCGGCCAAGGGTCTACTGGGGCGGCTTGCCAAAGGTACTCCCCAATGGTAGCCCCTCCATGTTCTCTGTTAACTTGGGAACCACTGGAGTAACTTTGGCAGCAGTTTCCGTAGGCGCCGGCGTGGGGACACGCCGTTTCACAAGAGGGGGATGTTAGCGATGCCCAGGCTACAGTGTTGACAAGGAACAGGGCCCGTCCGACAATGGCCATGGCGAAGCAGCAGCTAGGCCCAGAGGAAGACTAAGCCCAACCTGAAGTTGTCAGGTCCCGAGTGGGTCCACTAGCTAATGTATTTAGGTCAATGTTGTATCAGAGATAGGGTATCAAACTTGTAATCTCGAAATTGAACTATGCTGTCGTCCTCCTTGCTCTGTCCTTCCCGTTCCCCACGTCTCTCTTCCCCTTCCGATCTAGGAGCTGCTAACATAGTGCAAGACGGAGTGGCGTCATTGGACGAGACTCTGTGCCGTGCGTGTACAGGTAGCTGCATGGAAAGCCGCGAAATAATTAGGCGCACGAGACTCTGTGCCGTGCGTGTACAGGTAGCTGCATGGAAAGCCACGAAATAATTAAGCGCACGACAATCGAGCAGTGATCGGCCGTTATAATACAATATTTTTCTTTTACAACAAAACAGCGTCAGTTAACTTATAAATCACTTAAACCATCCAGCGACCTGGGCCTTGTTTAGATTGCCTCAAAATTAGTTTTTTCACTCTCTCTCTATCACATCAATTTTTGGACGCATGTATGGAGCATTAAATATAGATAAAAAAATAACTAATTGCACAGTTTGGTTGTAAATCACGAGACTAATCTTTTGAGCCTAGTTAGTCCATGATCAGACAAAGTTTGTCAAATATAAACGAAACATGCTATATTATCCGGATTACAAAAATTTACAATGCCCTGGTGGCACAGAGATGGGGAGATCTTGCCGAGATCCTCGACACGTCGTCTCCTTTCATCTATCACATTCACCGCCTCGCTTCGTCGACCGTGCACACACACACACACATGATATAATTGCGAATCGATCTGCAGGTTACGTACAGTAGTACAGGCATGCATGCAGCACATGCACGCCTTTCCTCTCTCCCCTCGACGCAGGAGTACGTGCACGCACTGGCCGGCGGCCGGCGGCCGGCCTCTCTCACTCACTGCAAGGCAGTGACGAGCGAGCGACAGTGGCCTGTGCGGCTGTGCCCATGTCATCTTCTTCACCCCTTGTGGTGCTGCAGAAAAGGATTCCTGCCGAAAGCTCCGGGGCGGACCTCACCCATCTCATCGCCGTCATCGGGAGCTGGCTGGCTCTCTTTCAGGAACTTGTTCGCGTATCCTCTTGTCCATACGCACGAATACGATTCTTGCGCGCGGATCAAGGTTTCCAAGTATAGCAAGCGCGACCATGCAGCCCGCTCCTCTCTCAGATATAGTCCCATGGAAAAAAGAAATTCTATGGAAATGGTGCTCATGAGATAACATGGACACCTGCCGTGGACTCCCCACTAGCTTTTCTTTTAATTTTATTTTCTATTTTTCGTCCACTGATTTGTTTTTTTGAATTTTGTTTTCTTTTTCCTTTTTATTTGCGAAATTTCATTTCAATTTTTTTTATCAATTTTATTTGATAATTTAAAATTTTGGAATTCTTATTATAATAAATAAAGCTATAGAAGTGGTATTGTAGCAATTTAAATTCCATTTCTAAAGTTCCATGAAGTAGTGGAGCTAGAGCAAAAAGGAAACATGCAATGTAATAAAATGACATCAGATATAATTCAGAATAAATAAATTAATTAAACGAACTTGGTCTCTCTCTCAAGGAACATGTGTAGGAAAAATCACATTTAAAGCATATCAATAGCCAAAGTTGCCGTGCTTTGATAGTTCGATGGCCAAAGATACCCAATATCAGAGTGTGATCGGTAAAGTCGGGCTTGGACAATAGTTGGATAGCAAAAAAAAACTACTCTTTTTAAAGCAAAACTAAATACTAGAAACATTTATCTGAGAATGTGGTAGGATCTGTGTGTTGGAAAATAAATTTAGTTTAAATAAAACATTTATCTGAGATAATCAGATAATTTTATAGAGAGTCTAATCTCAGAATATAATAGGCCTATGTGTTGAAAAGGGTTTGTGTAATAATAACAAAACATGCTACGGAAAAAAGAAATAAGAAGAAATGCTGATGAAGTGAGGTGGTAGCATTTGCTTGGTGGGCGTAGAAAAAACAGGTAGGTGCGTGGCTAGTGGCTGGCCCCAGCTGCCAGGCTACGTACGAGTACTTTACCTGGACTGGAGTGGAGTAGCCCCAGTATATTCAACCTTCTGCCACCTCGTAGCCCGTGCGGCGGCGCTAACGTCGATGCCACAGCGGGGCCCGCGAGAGCCGGGCCGAGGTGTCGTTTCGCGCCACTGTTGGGTGCATGCGCCGGCGGCCGTGGACGTACGTACGGAGTACTCCACACAGTCCACACGCGCGAACGCGATCGAGTCGTCTTCTCCGGCTGCCTGCGCGCGCTAGCTGCGGCTCCTGTCGAGCTCGAGGCAGCCATGGCCATCCATCTCCTTCTCGTACGTGCGGGTGCGGCCAGCCGGCCATGCATGCGTGCCATCCATCGCTGGACCCGCGGCGAAGTCAGGGTAAACTATTAACTATCCCTAGGTCAGTATAAACTCATCTCCGTCAGCATAAGCTTTCACAAATCGCCACACACTGTTTGTACTTTCGTTGCCTATTAAATTAGTCGAAATAATTAAACGTTGATGTCGAATGTCGAAGCAGTCATACAGTAAAATCAGTTTTTGCTACTTTGACATATGCAAGGACTAGGAGAAAGCTCTTCTTCGCTGCAATGCAAGCAACAAAATGCGAGCATGTTTGCTTCTGATTACAGTATATAATTGAGAAAAAAAAAAACTACGATCCCAACTTGATATTGATAAACATAGAAGTGATGATGCACCCACAAACAAACTAATTAATTCCATCATCTGCGTGTCAAGAGAGGAGTGCATCTATCTATTAGTATAGGACGCCAGGACGGGATGGAAAAGGTTTAAGGGGCAAACTAAAATACAATTTGTACATAGATAAACAAAAAAAGAAAAAAAAAACTTTTTAAGGTGTAAACTGGACCAGCATAAATAGTTGGAGGGAGTAAATTGAACCAAATACTAGTTTAGGGGATTATTTGGACATAGACCAACTTAGAGGGAGTAATATGAACTTTTTCACTGATATATTTCTATGGTTAAAGACTTCTAGTTTCGTAGTTGTGTGGCCCAAAATAAACTCCAACAATAGTTAAATGAAAAAAGATTCGTATGAACGGCGGTACCACATGACGGTTTATTTGTGAGCTACAATGCTCTCCATCATAGTTACAGGCGGTTTATTATACCGTACACCTCTATTAGAAATATGAGCCACCTATATAAAGATTATTTATGGCCTCCCACGAACCTGCGTGGTGAATCAGGCAATCACCATTGAGAGCGAAGCAAGCGACAGGTACAAGATGGAAAATCGATCGTCAGTCACTCCATCTTTTGTCAGGCCATACATTAGATTTATATTTACATTGTTATCGTTTTATTTTGACACTAGTGTGTAGGGCCGCGTTTAGAGTTTGGCTGAAGGCCCTCAAATAATTTCTCGATCGGTACGCCACTGTTGGCAGCGACGTCGCCGGCCACGCGGCACTCGCCTCCCAGAGTATTGCTTCCGATCCATTTTGGTTGTGCATGATTGAACAACAAATCTACTAGCTAGTTTAGAATATAGCATAATTTTTCAAATGCCTACGTCGACAATACTATTTGTGTCATAGTACTATATTACCAATTAGATTGGCTGCAATGTATAATAAATGCAAGATCATTGTCCCTTCAAAAAAGAGAGAGAGAGAGAGAGAGAAAATTCAAGATCATTGCACATGCAAGATCCTTTTTCTTCTTTTGGAGGATTGCCAGCTTTTACGACCACGCTCCCTGCTACGTGTATTGATGTACTCTCCTATCCTATACCTATATATGGTGTGTTGTTCGCGCTTGTGCAGCAGGCAGCTAGAAATGGGCCGGAATAAGAACAATTAATTGTGGCGTCTTGTTTGGCCGGGAACTCCATGGGTCGTCTCGACGGTGAGAGATGCATGGGTATCCATGCACGATCGAGGTCGATTTGATTTGAGTGAACGATGTGATGCGCGTGCGCCGCGCGCGCGAGGACACCAACACGCCGGACACGTGGGTCCGACCGTCAGGTTCAGGTAACAGTCACCGAGGGAGGGATGGCCAAAAGCTATACGGCCTGTTCGCTGGGTGGTTTCTGGGCTAGTTTAGATCGGCTGGTGCTGGTTTATTGTGAGAAGAAAACACTGTTGGCTGGTTGGTTTGGGCTGGCTGAAACCAACAAGTGAACAGGCCGATAGCATTTGTCCAACCTCTACATGCTCGCCGTGGATGGATATTAGCACTACTGTGCACTGTACAGGCAGGGTTTGTGTAGTGTGTTCATGTGATGAGTGAGCGTACGTGTTGAGTGTCTGAATCTGTACTTATGTAATTTGCAAAAAAAAATTAACGACCTGCATTTTGAAACAGAGAATACTATTTTCTATTGGTGTGCATAAACTTTTTAGAATTTCTTATTAATGATTTTAACTTTCACTTCTAGGCCCTTCCAACTCGTAGAAAGAAAAAAATCATTACTCTTCCCTACCAAAAAAAACAATTCTAAACATGAGTCTAGAACAAATACTTGTTCAGATTTAGGTTTATATTCCCTTTATCTCAAAAAATATATATATATATAATTCTCACTTCACATGAAGTCAAACAATTTTAAGTTTTAACTAAATTTATATAATTTTTAATACCTATTAAGTATCATTATGAAATAAGTTTCGCAATTCAGAATTTTCGTCTTGAGGTGAGGCATTTTCAATGCTTTGCCCTTGTTTAGTTCGCGAAAAGTTTTCCCAAAAAGTGCTACAGTATCCATCACATCGAATCTTGCGATACGTGTATGGAGCATTAAATATAGACGAAAAAAACTAATTGCACAGTTTGATTGTAAATTGCGAGACGAACGTTTTGAGCCTAATTAGTCAATAATTAAATACTAATTGCCAAATAAAAACAAAAGTGATACAGTAGCTAAATTTTCAACTTTCCGGACTTTGTTTTGTTGATTGATTGATGATGATGAGATACCACGTACGGGGAGGTGGGCCCGGCAGTGCCGGTGCGTGCGACCACGGGCCAGGCGGGCGGTGGGTCTCCTAGCCCACGTGGAAACGGTACCGGGCTGCCTGATACGTCCATCAAACGCTGACTCGGCCGGGCCCGCCATTCATCACTCCTTTACTTATTGTACTTTTTGTACGCCAATTGTTCCCCACTTTCTCTATATTATTATTTCTAGTACAAGGGTCTGATTGGTTACTACATTCCTCCTAAAATTTCTGTCATATTAAATATTTGAATACATACATAGAGTATTAAATATAGACTAATTATGAAACTAATTGCATAACTTAGACTAATTTATGAGACGAATCTTTTAAGCCTAATTAGGCCATAATTTGACAATGTGGTGCTACAGTAAACATATGCTAATGACAGATTAATTAGGCTTAAAAAATTCGTCTCGGAAATTAGCCTCCATCTATGTAATTGATTTTGTAATTAATCTATATTTAATGCTCCTTTTAATATCTAAACATTTAATGTGACATAATTTTTAGGAGCAACTAAAGAACCAAACACCCCCTAATCTACGTGCACGCATGTACTGTCCCTTTTTAAATTTTAACCTTGGTTCTCACTTTCTAAGAAATCAAACATAATCAACTTTAATCAAACAATACATATAAAAATATTAATATTTATAATATATAATTAATACTATAGATTGTTAAACTTATTTATAAATATAAATTTGCTAATATTTTCTACAGATGTAGTTAAACGTAGCATATACGTATGTCCCAAAATAAATACACATCTCGTTTCTTAAAGAGTCAAACATTTTTTAGTTTGACCAACTATATATAAAAAAAATAATCATATTTATAATGTCTAACTAACAAGCTCATTAGATTGACATTAGTATATACTTTCATAATGAATTTAGTTAGAGATACAACTATTGATATTATTTTTTATATACTTAGTTAAATTTAATAATATTTGATTTATCAGAAAACAAGATGTGTATTTATTTTGGTACGAAAGAAGTACACTACAAGAGTATATATATATCACGGTCCGATAATCCTTCGTTCTGGTCAACGAACACGGCCATGGTATATATATTGGATCAGATATTCAGATGTACAATAATCCCCTTCTCCTGCAGGATATATATAAACACTAACACAGCACAAATTCGTCAGATCCGTACTCTGCTTCACAAAGAAATTATTGAGTGGTATATGCTGCTCTGTACAATGTTCCATCTCCTCCGCATGCACAACGGTCGTGCGGCAGGAGTATCATGTGCATTTTCTGTTTTTCCTTGGTATAGTATATACTTTTTGACACATGCTTACATGGAGTTTTCTACTGTCAACTTTTACATGTGGTAAAAGAACTCTTTAAATAAACGTTATATAAGCGCTATAACGGTCGGCCACACATAATTATTATTTATATACAGTCAACTAATAAGGTGTTTGGTTCGAAGAGCCACCCAATCATAGATGAGGTGATACATCATGAGTTCATTCCTCAAATTTGGTGGAATGACTCCACTTCCCATACCAATACTAATTATTAGGTTGGGAGGGAACGAGGTATTCCATTTCACAGTTTCAAAAAAACAAACCCTCTATTCCACTTCACAAACAAAAAAAAAAGTAAGAAATGAGTCGATGATGCACTACCATATTCCTCGATCCAAACACCCTATAAAGAAATGAGACGGACGCCGTTTTAAACAACACTACAGGCCTTTGTCTAGTGTTTAACCGCTTTTTATACGCGTTAAACTGCTGTTTATGAGATGTGTGAACATTTTTAATGGTTCAGTGACTACCTCAAGAGACGTTGGGCCTTGTCACCCTGTGATCTCTATTAGTGAAGTGAGCATTTTAAAGTACTCTCTTGACGTAAGACTTTTAATTGTACATGCCCTAGTAGCTAAAAACAAACTCTCCATCATTGCTAGGAATATACAAATTTTGCAATCTTTTTATGTGCATATATTTTGTATTGTTGGCTCCGATTTGCCTCTGTACATCGTACTGTATTTATATAATTGTTCTCTGCAAATGAACAAAAAGAGAAGGTAAGAAAAGGCTCCGTTTTTCTTCCCTTTAAATTTTCGCTGGTCCCTGATGAGCCTGAAAACCCTTTCCCCTTTTCATGCTCTTCTTGCTTTTCTCCAGCAATCTGAAGCTGTCAGCTGCTCAGGGTGGTAGTGGCCAGTGGGTGGAGGTGAAAAAGTTGTAAAGCTGCAGAGCTCTCGCGCGCGTGGGTGGTCTTGGGCCCATTCGATCCAGCTGGGCCACAGGGATCTGGGCCCTCGTGCTCTTTTGACTTGGATCTTCTTTGGTGGAACACTATTACTATGATAATATTGATGGTACATTTCATCAGTTCTTTTTTTTAGACCATTTCATCGGTTCTGATTAGCTACTAGCAAACATTCAAAGGAATTTGCATCCTGTTTCGGTACGTTTTGGAATCAGATTTTGTAAGCCTGCTCGCTGGTAAGCTCGGCTGGTACTGGTTTGTTGTGAGAGAAAAATACTCGGCCTGTTCGCTGGTTGGTTTCTGGGCTGGTTTGGGCTGGCTGGTACTGGTTTATTGTGAGAGAAAAACACTGTTGGTTGGCTGGTTTGGGCTGGTTGAAACCAACAAGCGAACAGGCTGGTAAATTTAGGTTATGAACGGGGCAATAAACCAATATAACTCTATGTACTACTACTATTTTTAGTAAAATTGGCTAGAACTCTTATAGTTTGTAGAGTGGAGAGACACACATTCAGAAAAAAGAGTGATGGACCAAAATTTATATGAAAATTTTTCACTTATTAATATTATAATATAATTAGTCGAAGAGCACATTTATTGCATTGCTGAGACAAATTCACGGTACATGCTACTACACATATGAAGAGCTAGTGATATTGGACAGAGCTAGAGCATAGTAGCATACGGAGTATGTGACTACAGTTTAAATTCCTTTCTGGTATGATTTAGGGGTGTTTGGATTCAGGAGCTAAAGTTTAAGAAGTGTTATATGGGGTGTCACATCGAGTGTTTGATAATAATAATAATAAAAGAAATTATAGAAGCCGTCAGTAATCTACGAGATGAATTTATTAAGCTTAATTAATCCATCATTAGCACGTGTTATTGTAGCACTGCTTTATCAAATCATAGACTAATTAGGTTTAATAGATTCGTATCGAAAGTTAGTCTCAATCTATGTATTTAGTTTCATAATTAGTCTATATTTAATATTTTAAATTGACATCCGAAACCAAACACCACGAGACATCACATGCCATATACAGTCTCTTCAACGTAAGCGGGAATCTGGTTTTATAAATCTCTCGGTCTATGTGCGAGATTTGAGGCGTGTATAGCTGTAAACTCTAGCTAGAGTTGGCATGCATGATCTCTTTTTTTGTGCGCCAGAATGGAGACTGCCAAGGTAAGGAGCACACTGAGGCATGCACGCACATGGACGATGCCGTACATGTACTGGCTGGTCATGAAGAGTTACGGTGTACTCGTACTACTACTCTACGAATGTACGTAATCTGAGGGGACGGAATGATCGGTGAATTATGACGAATTGACGATGTACCGTAGTTCTGTGCATCGGGAAGAACTCGCAGCAGCACTAATTATGGATAAAAACCAATCAATATTTATGCTATCAAATGAATATCATTAGACTAATTATGAAATGTATTTTTATAATAAATTAATTTAGAGCTATATAAATACTATTCACTAGAATCTTGATTAAACATGAACATGTTTAATTGATACACAATCCATAGTTACATTCTTTTTTATGAGTATGTACGGAAACCATAAGTTGGAACTAGCTCTGTCCACAAAAAATGCAATTCTCAAATGCAATTCTCATATTTCGATGAATCAAACAGTTTAAACTTTGACTAAAATTATATAAAAAAAGTCCGAACACTCATGAGATAAAATAAGTATCATTAGATTAATCATAAATTATATTTTCATAATAAATTTATTTAGAGACATAAATGTTAATATTATTTACTATAAAAAAAACTTGATTAAATTTAAACTAATTTAACCGGCACGGTTTCTCTTTGTTGACGGAGGCTGCACTGCACTAGATGGCTGTGCATTTTGGATGTTGGTGCACGTTGTGTCTGAATGGGCCCATGCGCCTGCCCTCGCTCCGTCGCTCTAGCTATCTATATCTAGGCTATGGTAGCTTGCAAAATAATGCGACCGACCGACAGACCGAGTCATTTTTTTGTGGAATTATGGGAAAGCCTGGCCAATACTACAATCGGCTTGTGGGCATACAGTACACTTGTGTAGATTCGTGCTACTCTAGTCAGTTTGCACGCATGGGTTTGTTTGGTCTTACACTGTCGTTGAAATTTGGAGGCGAACTAGTACTCGTAGCAGCTATTAAGATCCTCCCTAAATTACCATATTAGCGTGCAAACTGACTAGTCCCACCTCGCTAACGCATATCAGGCTCCCAACTAAATGGACCGTGGAAAGCAAGCAGCCCACACGCGGCTCTAAAGTCTGTCGACATTGAATTGTGGAGGGGCACTGCGGAAGGTAACTAATAGTGCTTAATTAGTCCCGCCTCTCTAACGCAAAGCCACAACGCTTTGGTTATAAGCTGGAATGCCTATGCCAACTTTGTCTCTTCGGAGACATCCCATAAAATTGGAACGATACAGAGAAGATTAGCATGGCCCCTGCGCAAGGATGACACGCATAAATCGAGAAATGGTCTAAATTTTTTTTGGGATTTTGCGCTCTAGTCCCCGGGCATCTCATATTTCAATTTGGGTTTGGATTGTAAAGTCATTTTAGCAATGCTTACTACTTTAAGTCAATTTTCTCTAGTTTAGTGCATCCTCTTAATTAGTTTTAGTGCATGGATAATGGACTTCATTTGCTGCGTGCTAACCTTAGTAATAAGTTAGCACGGGATAAGAGTCCTGGTCAAAGTGTGGAATGATTGATGAGTTCTTCCATACCAGCAGTCCTGGTCTTGTGCGCACATGCTGATGCATCGGTACAGTCGGTCCATGGACCATCCTTATCAGGTTATTTATTCTTTAATTAGAGTCACAAATACGGAGTATATAGTTTTTACAGTACACCTATTTACAGCAAATACTATTTTTACAAATTTAATTAAACTTTAAATAGTTGGATAATAATTGCTTACTTTTCCGGACGAAGGTAGTACATCTAGACTAAGCTAGGATTATACTTAGAATATTTCCTTGCCTAAACAAATGTGGTGGAACAAATTAATTAAATGCATTTAGACTATGAATCAACATGTTTATTACAAGTTGTCCCAAGATGGCCGTGCCTTTTGGATCTTGGTGTCTAGGTTGTTGAAGACGAAGTGGTAGCTTGCAAAATAATGTGACCGACAGCCGGAGTCATTTTTGTCAAGTTGGAATTATGGGAAGCGCTGGCCAATACTGCAATCGGCTTGTGGCGCATAGGCCCTGCTTGGTTCCAATAGGTATAAGATGGCTAGCGCAAAGCGAGAAAGCTTTGCTTATAAGTTGGCGTGTCCCGATAAAATTGGAATGATACAGACAAGATTAGCATAGCCCCTGCACAAGCATGACACGCATAAATCGAGAAATGATCTAATTTTTTTGAGATTTTACGCTCTAGACCTTGGACATCTCATACTTACTGTTTCCATTTCAATTTATAGATTGTAATAAAGTCATTTTAGCAATACTTAGGTGAATTTTCTCAAGTTTTAGTACATCCTCTTAATTAGTGTTAGTGCATGGTTGATGGACTTCATTCACTGCGTGCTAACGTCAGCAATAAGCTAGCACGCTATCAGAGTCAGGTGTCTTGTGCAGACAGGCTGATGAATCGGCACTATCAATCCATGGACCATCCTTATTTGGTTATTATATTCCTCAGTTAGAGTAACAAATATATAGTTTTTGTAGTATACCTATTTATTAGTGTCATAAATATATAATGATGCTATTTTTTATAAACTTGATTAAACTCTAAATAGTTTAATAAAGGATAAAATTATAGTTGCTTTCTTTGGGGGACGAAGGCAGAACATCTAGGCTAGGCTAAGATTATATTTAGAATTTTCCTTGCCTAAACAAACATGGTGGAACAAACTAAATGCACTTAGGCTAGGATGAACTGAATCGAATTGAATCAACAAGTTTATTACTAGCTGTTTCCAAGATGGCCATGCGCCTTTTGGATGTTGGTGCATGTTCTGTCTGAATGGGTCTATATGCCGCCCCTGGCTTTAGGTAGCTATTTAAGCTGTTGACACTAGCACAAACCTTCGGTTTAGCACATTAGTTCCATCTAGAATTGTGCCCGGACATTAGTCCCAAGTACAAGTTTTATGGGCGTCGGTCCGCTTGATAACACCAACCTAGACTAAAGGGCTATATTAGTTTCGGTTGGTAACATCAGCCGGAACTAACGTAGACCCTTTTAACCTGGATTGATGTTACTAGCCTAGACTAAATGGCCATCTATGGGTTAGTTCAAAAGGAAAACATCCCATCAAAAGTGAGATGTGTTGGGCAGGTGAGGTGGACAAATATGTGTACTAGGTCTTAGATTCCAATCGCATAAGACACACCAAATTTTTTTTAGCCTCGCAACTGTTCAGGTACTGGTGTGAAGTGATAGCTTTCAAAATAGTGTGACCGACAGACCGAGCCATTTTTGTCACATTGGAATTATGGGAAATCGACTTGTGGCTTGTGGCGCATACACTTGTGTAGATTCGTGCTAGTCCAGTCACTTATGCATGAGTGTTTTTTTTTAACTCTGCATGCATGAGTTTTGGTTTGGTCGCCGGCGTCAGCCTTGGAGATCAGTTTGCAGTAGCAGGACCAGTGCGCCCAACGGCCCTAGGACTCAACTGTTGAACGCCGCGTAGTGCCCGCGCAGCGTCACCTTGGTTCGCAGTCGGCGGCGAGAGTCCCGGTGCACCAGCGCCTCGGTCCGCGGCGTAGGGCGTCCGTACCTGACACGCCACGGCAGCCCCATCGTGGGCCAAAACGTCGACGCCGATGGATTCCAGATTGTCGAGAGTCGTCGCCACCGGCGCTGTCCAGGGAGAACGGCACCCCAACGCCACCGCCCCGTCTCGCCGGAGCTTTGTGGGTCTCTGCTTCGACTGCCTCGTGCACGACCACATCGCCGCTCAGTGTCGCTCCCCATTCCGCTGCCTCAGCTGCCGAGGTAACGGCCATCGGCCCAGGGCGTGCAAGCGTGGTCGTTCGCTGGCGTGCAAGCGAAGCCCTTCGCTTACACGTAAGCCTTCGTCCTCAGTGGCGCATCGCCTCGGCCGGGGTGATGTAAGGGCGCGTCGCCCCGCTGGTCCAAGGCGACCTAGCTCGTCGTCGAGAAGTCGCGCCGCGCCAGACCAGACGCCGACACCGTCGTCGCCTCGTCATGCGCAGTAGTCGATCATGCTATCATCGTCTCCACAGCAGCACCACAGCAACAGCCTGTTGCTATCACCGCCTCTGGGTGACGATGATAGCCGTCCCAAGGTCGAGGTCTTCGTCATCCAGAGGAATGTGGACGCCATGTCTGGAGCGGACATCTCCCTTGTGTTAGTCGCACTCGTTGGCGGAAATCAGCCTACTGTCACGCCGACGGAGTTTCAGGCGCACCTTGCCTCGAAGTTCCATGTGTCTGAGGGTGCGACCAGGGTCTGTGCTTGGCTTGGGGGGCCCCTTGCACACGAGTGTCAGTAGGACGGTCACTCTTGCTCGTTGTGCGAGAGAGTTGGACTTGTGGGTGAGGCGGACCTCATACTGTGGAGTCGGCTGAGGCAGCTGCCAACGACAGTAGACACGATGGATCCAATGATGGTTGAGGCGGCAATCCAAGGTCCGCCCCCCGACCGTCGCCCCGCTTCGAAACCAGGCCATGTTGCGGTGACGACCACTGACATGGTCAACAACCCTCCTGGTGACATCCAACCGACATCCGACAACGAGGACGACAGCGCCCGAAACGCGCTTGGCACCCCTCCCCGATCGGTGCAGTAGAGTTTGATTCAAGAAGAGATCGAGTCGCGGATCTGCATCCCTCTACAGACCCCCATCATCCGTGCTGGCCCCAAGCTTAGGAGGTCCAAGACGCCGAGGTCGGGTTTCACGATGAGGCGCAGCGAACGCATTGCTAGGAAACCCTGCGTGGCCAACTCCACGCTACAGGCGCAGAATGTTCTGAAGCAGAAGCTTGGTATCGCCATCGACTCCAATGCGGCAGACGCCAAGATGGTTGAAAAGTTTAGGGCGACCTTTGTGGCCCCTTTGTTGGCACAAGCAGGAGGCCCTGCAGCTGTTGTTTGGGGGTGAATTCGATCCGGTAGCCATGAACCTGGATATGGTCGGGTTTGACGCTGAGGTTTTTTAGGCCTTCTGCTTAGCTGGTGTGTCACGAAATACTACTATGTAATCACAACCACGTGTATTTTCTCGGTCGCTAGGTCTCGGTAATCAGTAGATTACCGTGACCAGCTTAGGTCATAACAAACTCTACTTCTGCTTAATGAAAAACGTGCCACGACACAATCCCGAAAAAAAGCTACTAAGATCGTCTGTCTCTATGAGTCTATGGGCTGTGGTTAGAGCTTCCTAAAACACCGTATTAGCTAGTGTGCACCGGCACTGTCGTCATCTCTTCTTCCTCTCATCCGCGAATAAAAATATACCTAGAGGCATATGTGTCAGGGCCCATATCAGACTCCCAACTAAATGGGCTGTCAGTAAGCAAGCAGCCCAAACACTGCCCTCAGGTCTGTCGACATCGAATTATGGAGCGGCAGGAGGCAACTAATGATGTTTAATTAGTGTCACCTCGCTAGCGCAATGCGAGAAAGCTTTGGTTATAAGCTGGAATGCCTATGCTAACTTTGTCTCTTCGGAGACATCCCATAAAATTGGAATGATACAGAGAAGATTAGCATGGCCTCTGCGCAAGGATGACATGCATAAATCAAGAAATGATCTATTTGTTTTGGGATTTTGCGCTCTAGTCCCCGGGCATCTCATATTTCAATTTGGGTTTGGATTGTAAAGTCATTTTAGCAATGCTTACTACTTTAAGTCAATTTTCTCTAGTTTAGTGCATCCTCTTAATTAGTTTTAGTGTATGGATAATGGACTTCATTTGCTGCGTGCTAACCTTAGTAATAAGTTAGCACGGGATATGAGTCCTGGTCAAAGTGTGGAATGATTGATGAGTTCTTCCATACCAGCAGTCCTGGTCTTGTGCGCACATGCTGATGCATCGGTACAGTCGGTCCATGGACCATCCTTATCTGGTTATTTATTCTTTAATTAGAGTCGCAAATACGGAGTATATAGTTTTTACAGTATACCTATTTATTAGTGTCATAAATATATCATGATACTATTTTTATAAATTTGATTAAACTTTAAATAGTTGGGTAATCATTGCTTACTTTTCCGGACGAAGGTAGTACATCTAGACTAAGCTAGGATTATACTTAGAATATTTCCTTGCCTAAACAAATGTGGTGGAACAAATTAATTAAATGCATTTAGACTATGAATCAACATGTTTATTACAAGTTGTCCCAAGATGGCCGTGCCTTTTGGATGTTGGTGTCTAGGTTGTTGAAGACGAAGTGGTAGCTTGCAAAATAATGTGACCGACAGCCGGAGTCATTTTTGTCAGGTTGGAATTATGGGAAGCGCTAGCCAATACTGCAATCGGCTTGTGGCGCATAGGCCCGTTTGGTTCCAAGCTTCTAAAATTTGTAAGAGCTAAAAGTTTCAGGAGCTTTTATGAGGCTATCAAAATCTCCTAAAAAATATTTGGTTCTATTTACACCATAATTTGGAAGATGGATTTCAGAGGCTCGGAAGCTTCCAAAAAACCATGTCAGCAAGGAATCAATTGCGTGTAGATCGAAAACAGATGATTCCGATACAGCACTAGAATCGGCTTTCTTCAGATAGCGCCAGCGGATAACGACAGAAGCTATGATCGGTGCTGGGACGAGGCATGCCGGACTCTACAAAAAGGGAAAGATTAGAGTCCAAGTTATCTTAAATTAGGATTGTTTTCTTTCATACCAAAGATTGTAACAAATCGTGCTCGAGTAGGATTCGTGTTTAGGCCACGGGTATAAATACCAAACCGCGGATATTGTAAGAAGGAACCCAATCAATCAAATACAAGTTAATTACTTTTTTCGGCTCCGGCCACCCCTTAGGAGTAGGAGTAGAGTAGATCTCGGCGAGTTCTTCAGCGAGTACGGCTGCATCGATCCGGTCGACCTCAACTGCTTGTTGTAAGTACCATCATGGTTTATACCTCTGTTCGTATGGCTGCATCGATCCGGTTGACCCCCACTTGCGGCTCTGGTATAAGCTAGTTATCGACTCTCGCCTAATTCAAGTATGGCCTGTGTGATTCTACCTCACACCCCACTGCTTGAATTAGATCAAGGTCAAGTTATCGGCTCTACCTTTGAATGGCAGTCTTTGGTAGATTCATTAAGTTACCGATATTGCTTATTGCTTTCATTGTTTATCTAATTACAGCAATATCACTCTGCCCGATTGAGATTGATCTGGATCGGCCTTATATCTTATTTAACTCATCAGTTTGCAAATCTTAAACTGATCTAATCTACTTCTTAAATGATGAGTTATGCTTTTATTGGCTGTTTTATATCAATCTTAATCGTGCATAGCGTGCGGATAAGGCATGTTCGATCTTGAGTAGATCTATTGGTTAGCGAGAACCATTTCATGGCCCGTCATCACGGCCTGTGGGATTCTACCTCTCACCCCACTGTTGGCACCATGGAGCGGGGATCGTTAGTTAGTAGATCCGTTCCTGAGAAGACATGACCTTGACTGTACGCTATGCCTGAATCGGTTGTTTAGCCGATATCGAATGCTTTCACGAACAGTTCACATCACGAGATCGTTGAAGTAGAGATAAGTTGAAAGATGTGTTAGCCCTATGATCTTGTTATTGTATTATGGCCTGCATGATTCTGTCTCATGCCCCACTGGTATTAGTAATGAGTTAGGGTCATTGAGTCTATTATTGTTTCTACGGCCTGCATGATTCTGCCTCATGCCCCACTGGTCATGACGATAGATGAGATCTAACATGTTCATTAGATTTATCTTTATTAGATGGTTGAGCGGTGTTGAATTATTTCTTTACATAAACAGGAGTTCGGTTACTTGTAATCATTGGCTCAGCATAAACCAATCATCATCGATATCTTATTACCATTGATTAATGTTTACTTAAATGATATTTATTCTGAATGATAACCGATTCTTCTTCACACGACCCCATGAACTCTAACTTGACTTATTGAAGAGGTCGAGATGGCGACTAGAGGGGGGTGAATAGTCCTTTTTAAAACTTAATCATGTTGGCTAACCAAAACAAGTGCGAAATTAAAATAATCGGTCTAGCTAAGACTACACCCCTCTATCTATGTTCACTAGCACCTTGCAAAGATACTAATCAATCAATAATGGTGCCGGGCTAGCTAGAGCTCACCTAACCAATTCTAGGAGCAAGGTCACACAAACCTATGTCACTAGTACTTTAAGCAACAAGGGAGCTCCTACACATGCTAGTAAGCAAAAGCACAAAGCCAACTAAGCTCACTAGCAATGCTCAATAACAAGGCAACCAATGCCAAATTAGAGAGCGCAATTACTTAGCTACACAAACTAAGCAATGTGACTAACAAGGTTACACAAACCAAATTAGCCACGCAAGGGAGCTACTTCTATGCTACACAAGCAAGAAGATAATTAGCAAGCTATGTAAGCTAACTAATTATTAAAGCAACAACACAAGCTCAATGTATATAAAAGTAATTGCAAGCTTGTGTAACGGGAATGCAAACCAATGGGAAGAACAAGGTTGACATGATGATTTTTCTCCCGAGGTTCATGTGTTTGCCAACACGCTAGTCCCCGTTGTGTTGACCGCTCACTTAGTGGTTCGACGGCTAATTGGCATCACCTGCCAAGCCCGCACGTCGGGTGCCACAAGAACCTACCCCGGAAGTGAGGGTAGCTTAATGACACGCTTTACTAAAGTTGCTCTTCGCGGCTCTCATGGGGCGAGCACAATGCCCCTCACAAGCTCTTCTCTGGAGCGCCGCATAAGCTTCTTGCAGGCTTCCACGGAGACCACCACCAAGCCGTCTAGGAGGTGGCAACCTCCAAGAGTAACAAGCACCACTGGCTTGCAACTCGATCACCTAGTACCACTCGATGCAATCTCACGATGCAATCGCACTAGAATCGCTCACTCACACAATCGGATGATCACTATCAAGTATGTGTGAGATGGAGGGCTCCCAAGCACTCACAAGCATGGACACTAAGTCCTCCGAGGTGCTCAACACTAGCTATGGCCGAAGGCCACTTCTATTTATAGCCCCAAGGGCTAAACTAGCCATTACCCCTTCACTGGGCAAAAATCGAGCCGACCAGACGCTCCGGTCGTGTTGACCGGACGTTGGACCTCAGCGTCCAGTCGCCCGCAGACGGCCACGCATCCCGATTCCAATGGTCACTTGACCTGACCGGACGCAGCAGCTTCAACTGACCAGACGCAGAATCCTCAGCATCCGGTCGTTTTCAGTAAGCTCCCCGAGGCATATTTCTTTGACCGGACACGTCCGGTCCACCTTGACCGGACACAGACCAGCGTCCGGTGCAATACCCTCGGTACTGTGTAGACCCGTCAGTTTGACTGGACGCACCCTGCCAGGGTCTGGTGCTTTTAGACCCAGCGTCTGGTCAGTTGACCGATGCCAGCGTCTTCACGATCAACTCATTTTCACTTCTAACTTCTTCACCCTTGCTCCAATGTGCCAACCATAAGAATTTGCATCCAGTGCAATAGAAAATAGGCATTCCATTTTTCTAAAAGCGCCTATCGACAAAATATGGTCGGCAGTCTACCTAGGGGTATGCCCAAGGTAGTAGATTGTCGGCAGATAGATGCGCAAGCCACAAACAAGACGGTGACGCAAGGCGAACATGAGGTTTTATCCAGGTTCGGCCGCCAAGAAGGCATAATACCTACACACTGCGGCTGATTTATATTGCTATATGTCAATGAGAGATGTTTTTTAGAGGGATCCCCTGCCTGCCTTATATAGTCCGGGGGGGTAGGGTTACAGATCTGGAAACTAATCCTAGTCAGTTACAATTGCCATATGTGGCCGGATAAGGATTCCTATTCTAACCGACCAGGATCCTGCTTGATCGCCAAATCTGCCTTGACTCCTTGTGCGGGACTCCAACCAGGTTGGCTGGGCCGCACGTCGTCTTTCGGATGGACCAGACCCATCAATCCGGGCCAGCCCAAGCTTAGCCATAAGGGTACAGGGGTTAATACCCCCATAGCTAGTCCCCGAGCACCATGTATTATGCTGCGACACGCCATTTCGACCTTCTCCGACAAGTAAGGCCTGAGTCCTTGACATCTCTTAACCACCGTCGTTGCCGGAGAAATAGGTTATCCGAAGAATGTATGGTGCTCTTAAGAAAAAAGAAAAAGATTTCCGTCCTGGGAAGTGTGCCCACTTGTATTTCTGAAAAGAAATGTAAGTGCGTCTTGAAGCATAGCATCTTTGATCATCAGAGGCGTAGTGGCCGAAAAACAAGCACATTCACCGCAAGGTGAAGTGTGCCCACTTAGTCCCCGAGCCTGGTAGTAGGTGACGTAGGCACATGGTGCCAGGGTCTAAAAAGAATTCCCAGTTAAGTTGAGAACCCAATCATCGTACAGGCGATACGAGATGCACCGGCAGGTGCATCGTACCGATGTAGTCCCCGAGCTTGCTGGAAGGCAAAGTATGAGCCTTGTAGCAAGGTCTAAATAAATGTCTCTCAACTATATGTGAGTACAAATCACATGTAGCCGAGGAGAACGATTCTCCGAGCAGTAGTCGGGACAGTCCCCGAGCACGATAGTAATCCTTACAATCATTTAAAGCATAGAGGTCGATTAAAACACATTCACCTCAAGGTGAAGTGTGCCCACTTAGTCCCCGAGCCTGGTAGTAGGTGACATAGGCACGTGGTGCCAGGGTCTAAAAAGAATTCCTAGTTAAGTTGAAAACCCAATCGTCGTACAGGCGATATGAGATGCACCGGCAGGTGCATCGTACCGATGTAGTCCCCGAGCTTACTGGAAGGCGAAGTATGAGCCTTGTAGCAAGGTCTAAATAAATGTCTCTCAACTGTATGTGAGTACAAATCACATGTAGCCAAGGAGAACCCTTCTTCGAGCAGTGGTCGGGATAGTCCCCGACCACATCAGTTGTCGGAGCAGTCCCTGAGCACGACAGTGGTCAGAGTAGCCCCCGAGCACGTTAGTGGTCAGAGCAGTCCCCGAGCACGTCAGTGGTCTGGGTAGTCCACGAGCACGGCAGTGGTCTAGGTAGTCCCTGAGCACGGCAGTGGTCTGGGCGGTCCACGAGCACGGCAGTGGTCTAGGCAGTCCCTGAGCATGGCAGTGGTCTAGGTAATCCCCGAGCACGACAGTGGTCTGGGTGGTCCCAGAGCATTGTAAGAGTCTGATCCATCCTTGAGCGCAAAACAGGCATAAAAACACGAACGCCATTGATGTATTTATTCGGTGTATTTATTTATCTCCATTCTCTGCCAAGTCCAGTCTGACACGCCTGGTCAAAAAAGCAGATGGGTATAGTATGTCATTCTATCTTCTAACTCTTTTCTAGCAAACAGTCGCTTGGCACCTGTATGGAGGTGCGTCAGTGTGGGCCCTCTTACACTATCAGCGAAGAGGCGCGTACACTGGTAATGAAGGAGCACGTTTATTGGTGTAGATCTCGAGGTTGTGTGAACAACCGTCCGCGGCGCGTGCGCACGTCTCCCAATAATCTCGAGCGGATGAAACGACGGAGCTCTTTGATTTATATAATGTAGATCTGGTAAGTTACTCACACCGTTCCCCATTGTCATTTGCCGCCGCAACCTTCTTCTTCCTCTTACCAAACCCTATTCCTCCAAAAATCATTACCAACCCCCTCGCCATCGCATCCACCCCCTTAGTAAGGACAAGCTAATGGCAAAGAGAGATGCCCAAAAGAAAGGCAGAGTCATGGCGAAGGAGTGGTGGAAGTCACGGAGCAATGAGCAGACCATCGAAGACCTCGTCGCCATGGGAGTGCTTCACAACAAGGCACTCACGGGATGGCGTGCGTCGGAAGGAGAAAGCTTCTCCGATCCACAACCAGGTGAGATTGTGGTTTTCGAAGACTTCTTCAAACGGGGTTTCGGGATTCCAGTGCACCCTTTCCTTTAGGGTCTCTGCTTGTATTACGAGATTGGGATTTGCAATCTGCATCCCAACTCGATTCTTCTTGTCTCCACCTTCATCCATCTCTGCGAGTCTTATGGTGGCTTCTAGCCCCATTTCAACTTCTTTCGCCACCTATTCTGCCTTTGGAAGAAAGGGAGCGGTGGCTCAAAGATAGCCGGAGGCGTCTACCTGAATCTGTGCGACGGCATGA
Organism: Miscanthus floridulus; assembly: GCF_019320115.1. Lineage (NCBI taxonomy): Eukaryota > Viridiplantae > Streptophyta > Magnoliopsida > Poales > Poaceae > Miscanthus > Miscanthus floridulus. Next base: position 36,133,138 of record NC_089590.1, on the reverse strand, counting down.
AAGCCCAATACTTGCACTGCCCTTGGAACACCTCGCTGGACGAGTGGTACAAGAAGTGGTTCTACATCCATGAAGAGCCGAACACCATCACCCTGTGCGACGTGGGGCTGATTCTGGAGAAGAAGAATAGCTAGACAGAGAAGCCCGAGAACCTAGAGCAGATCGCTGAACTGCTCGGGATGATCCCATGGGGAAAGCTAGATGGCCCAAGTGTGGTTGGGAACTTCATTAGCCGAAGGATCCAGCCCTGCCAGAAGAGGGTTCATCTAGGCTTCGAGTACTAGGGGAGCGCAGATCCAACAAGGACTAGGAAAGAGCCGCTCGACAAGATGGAAATCAAGGCCAGGATTGGGGAGCTATTCAACCTGGCCGATCCCAATTATGTCAGGCTGAACGACAACGAGCACGCCTTCAAGCTGGCTTGACCTCCCTCAAAGGTAAATGATGCCTCCTTTTAACTGTAGAGTCATGTTGTAACAAGAAATTGACTGTTGTCCCCATTTTGTGTCTCAGTGTAATGGTCGTGACCGGGCAGCAGTGTTCGTGTCGCCTCCCCCCGATGTGGATTGGCCGCAAGCTGCCGGCCCAGCCACCCAGACCAGCGCCAGGACCGATGACGTCCACTGGGCGGCACTCAAGACTGTGGAGGATGCATCGACCAGAGCCGCTGGCAAGCGTCCGGCTGCCAGCAAACGACGCCAAGCCATCTTCCCCCTGTCGGACGATGAAGCAGAGGATGTGGACATCTTCCGGCTCATCCCTCGAAAGAGGAGAAGACAAATGGGGTCGACAGAGCAGGGTGGCTCCTCTATGCCAGCAGTGGTCGCATCACCGACCACTGCAACACAGAGGACAAGCGAGGGAAACATTGAGCATCAAACCCCGACACCTGTACTGGAGGTGGAAAGAGTCCTGGTGGAACCTACCAAGCACGTGGAGCAGGGGCGGTCGAGGAGACGCTCCTTTGCCACATCATTCCGCAAATCAAAGCTGTAAGTATCTATATCTTTGATGTTAGCTTGTAATTTGCATTGGATACTATTATCTTCTGAACTTGTCTCTGATATATTAGGTCGGTGTCCACCGAGAACCCCGACCAGCTAGCCGGGTGCGGCACAACTTCACCAGCAATGGAGGGACAAACTGCCCAGCAGCCAGCCATGGAGGCGCCTGTAGTAGGAACTCTGCTGGGACCTCAGCAGGCGGACAACCAGACGTCTGTCCCCGAGCGGCTGGTCGAGAAGACAGCCGAGCAGAGTACAAGTGCTCCGAGCACAGACCCTGCTAAGGCGGATACCTTGGCACCAAGGGAACTAGATCTAGCCGAGGAGCAGCAGCCAGAAGTGGCACAGAGCACTCTTGCCAATGCGACGGCTCGTGGAAAAGCCATGGTGGTCGTGGAGTCTACAGACTCTAGACCAGCGTCGCCTCCCGAACAAGAGGCTGAAGAGGAAGAAGTAGAAGAGGTCTTGGGCCGTCCCCGAGATAGGCGACAACATGTATATATGTCGCGCTGGCGGAACGACGAATGGGTTATGCACGAAGAAATCCCAGAGGTCGAAGAGACCCTAAGAGTCAAACGGGCAGCCAAGCGTCTGGTGACAGAAGTCCAGGTATATTTAGCTTGAATCCTTGACCCTGTTATGTAGTCGAACTGTCTGACTTAGCTTGTCTGTATGCAGGACTTGATGAAAACCGCAAAATACCGAAAGAGGTGCTTCGACCAGATTGAAGGGATCACGGCGACCAATAAAGAACTGGCGGCCGAAGTGGAACGCTTGTGGCGCCAACTTGAAGCCACCGACCAGGAGAGGACAGAGCGAGAAACACAGAACCAAAACCTGGTTGGCCAGCTCAATAACAAAGAGCGGGAGAAAACAAGTAAATTTTCATCTTATCATAGCAAGTGCAGGACTTGTGTTGTTGTATTCTTGGCAGTAACAGTTGTAATGCAGGTTTAGAAGCTGAAGTGACCCGCCTCCAAGGGGAAAATAGCCGTGTGACCGTAGATTATGGTCGCCTAAAGGAGGACAACGAGAAACTGGCACGTAGCCAGTCTCAACTCCAAGACCACACCACCAAAATGAAGGAGGAACTGAAAAGTAAGTATTCCAGATCACCTTTCTCATTCTGTTGCCCACCTTGCCTTGTCGTGTCATCACATTTGATGTCTTGTACTGTGTTCAGTTTTGAAAGTCAATGCTAAGAAGCACCTAGAGGCTGTGATCAAAGAGCGTGACGATTGGAAAGCACGATGCCTCAAGGCCACCGAGGAGCGGGACACATGGAAGAATCGGTGCCAAGAAGTGGCAACTGGCATTGTGCCTATCCTCAACCTTATCGACCCGGCGCTCATAGAGGAAGAGCCGAGGACGCCCCAGCTCGGACTGGTCGAGAGATGTAGACAAGTGTGGGGATGGTTCCAAGAGTTCATGAAGGAGGTGGGTGAGTACACGGGTGCCCATGTACTAAGCATGGTGCGTGCCCACTACCCCCTGATCGATCTCAAGCGCCTGGAGGCTGGGTACCTGAAGGAGGTAGACCCAGACAAGGCAGAGGAGCTTTGGACGGCCTAGCTGGACTTGTTGTCAAAGATAATTGGCGATATTAACCTGTATGGAGGTGGGACAGCACCTGTATAGGGTACGCCATCGACAAGTCAGCTAGAAATGCCATCAGCTGCAAGCCAACCAACGAAGCCTGCGGTCTCGACCAGCCAGGCACCGGCAGGGCCATCCCCTTTAGCTCGACTAGCACAAGAGTCCCCAAGACTCGAGTAGGGTATCAGAAGCGGCGAGCAGTAAGTGCCATGTGCCCCGACCAGCCAATGTAATAGGCTTAGAGCTGTAGAAGAAGGACATAGTTGTGTTATTATGAACTTGAGCCTCTTTAGGCAAGCTTGTAATAACGTAACTGTATATTATTATAAGCTTGTTTGCTTTGTATAAAGCGTATTTAAGCTTGATACTTTATGTTGGTGTAACTAAGTAAGAACATGTTAACGTTCTGTTTAGTTGTACCATCGTGCTCGACACATCACCCCGAAAAGTTTATGTGGCCCTAGTTTTCCATGTGGTCGGAGTGTGAGGTCCGGTGACCTGTGCACACATAGATGCGGACAAGTTATACCAAGGGGGACCTGCCGATCACCCGTAACGTAGAGAGCGGATCCCATGCATGTATTGGGAGGAACCGGAGATAGGGCCTGCTCCGAAAACCATAGAAGGAGTGGTGGTCGGCTTTTACTGGCTAAGTTAGAATAACCATAAAACTCGAAGTGACACATTAGAGTGGTCGGAGAAATCATAATTGCTTTATTGAATTAAATCGAAAGTACAAGAGGAGTACATATCTCAGTAGTTAAGCATAAAAACGTCTAAGCTTGTCGATGTGCCACGAGTTTGGTACGTCCGTACCATCTAGGTGAGCTAACCTGTAAGACGTTGGTCGTGTGACTTCCTTGATCATGAAGGGTCCCTCCCATGGGGTTGCGAGTTTGTGTACACCAGCCTGGTTCGTCTTCCACTTCAGGACCAAGTCCCCGACCACGAAGAAATGCTCTTTAACGTTCTTGTTGTATACCTGCGCAAAACAGCAAGGTATTTGGTCGTGCGTACACAAGAATCGAGCCTTTTCTCTTCGGCGCTGTTCACTTCTAGCTCCCGTACTTCATTGACCTTGCCTTCGTCGAAGTTCTCTACTCGTGCTAATTGGAAAGCTATATCTGGTGGGAGGACTGCCTCAGCGCCGTAAACCATAAAGTATGGTGAGACGCCGGTGTTATGACTGGGCTGCGTCCTGAGGCCCCAGACCACAGCTGGTAACTCTTTGAGCCATCTTCCAGGAGCTTTGTCATTTTCTTTGTACATCCTCTTCTTTAATGCATCCAAGATCATGCCATTTGCCTGCTTGACTTGTCCATTAGCTCTAGGGTGTGCCACTGAGACGTATTTTACTACTATGCTCCTTTCATCGCAGAAGTCCCAAAAAGCGTTCCTGGTGAACTGAGTACCCAGATCGGTGATGATGCTGTTGGGTATGCTGAAACAGTGGATGACCTGGTCGAGGAACATGACAGCCTTCTCTAAGGATGTCTGTACCAGAGGCATGTATTCTATCCACTTAGAAAATTTGTCAATCAGTACGAAGACGCATGTAAATTTCCTAGGAGCCGGTTTAAAAGGCCCGATCATATCTAGTCCCCAACATGCGAAGGGCCAAGGGGCTAGAATCATCTAGATCTCATGTGCTGGTACGTGGATTCTCTTAGCAAAGAACTGACAACCCTCACAGCGGCAGACTAGCTTCTCTGCGTCGGCTACTGCTGACGGCCAATAAAACCCTGCTCGGAAAGCCTTACCGACCAGTGTTCTTGAGGCCGCATGGTTGCTGCAGGAGCTAGAGTGGATTTGGTCTAGGAGATGTTTGCCTTCCTCCTGGGTTATACACTTCATCAAGATTTCCTCCTTTGCGTTTTTGCGCCATAACTTGCCACCGACAAGCAGATACTGCTTACTGCAACGCATCAGGTGCTCGTTTTCTGTCCGATCAGTATGACCACTGCCATCTGTTAAGTACTTGATGAAAGGTGTTCTCCAGTCTAGCTCATGAGTGGTCGGAGGTGGCTCGGTTGTGCTCGGTGCTGGAACCATAGCCACCAATTATGGGTCTGGAGCTTTGTCGATCGTGGAATCTTCCTCTTCGATGGAAGGCGTGAGCAGGTCTTGGACGAATATGCCATGTGGGATTTTGGCTCGGGATGATCCTAACTTTGACAGCGCATCCGCTGCTTGGTTCTTGTCCCGGACCACGTGTATGTACTCGATGCCATAGAACCTACCTTCTAGCTTTCTTATCGATTTGCAGTATGCGTCCATTTTTTCGCTAGTCGTGTCCCAGTCCTTGTTGAGTTGGTTGATGACTAGAGCTGAGTCTCCATAGACATAGAGACATTTAACACCAAGCTCAACCGCAATGCGTAAACCATGCAGGCATGCTTCATATTCGGCGGCGTTATTAGATGCCGGGAAGTAAATCCTGAGGATGTACCGGAGCTGCTCCTTGGATGGTGATACGAAAAGAACCCCTACTCCTGCACCGTCAATGTTGAGAGAGCCATCGAAGTACATCATCTAATATTCGTCGGATCCTGGAGAGGCAGGCGTGCTTAAGTCTGTCCACTCGACGATGAAATCGACAAGTGCCTGAGACTTGATTGTAGTACGGCTTGCAAATTCCAAGGAGAAGGGCATAGCTCCATTGCCCATTTGACGATGCGGCCGTTCGCATCCTTATTGCGAACGATGTCCCCCAAAGGGTACTCGGTCATGACCACCACACGATATCCGTCGAAGTAATGTCTCAACTTTTGGGATGTTATCAGTATGGCATAGAGCAATTTCTAAATCTGTGGGTACCTGGTCTTGGATTCGTTGAGTACCTCACTAACAAAATAAATTGGCCGTTGTACCTTATAGGCGTGGCCCGGCTCTTCGCGCTCAACCACCATGGTAGTGGAGACCATCCGATTGGTTGCCGCAATGTAAAGTAGGAGAGTTTCGTCTTCTCTGGGAGCAGTAAGGACCGGAGGTGACGTGAGGTATTGTTTTAGCTGCGTGAAGGCAGCGTCTGCTTCCTCCGACCACTCAAACTTCTCGGATGCTTTGAGCAGCTTGAAGAACGGTAGTCCTTTTTCTTCTAATCTTGATATGAAACAGCTTAGAGCAGTCATGCATCCAGTAAGCTTTTGGACATCCTTCACCTTTTTGGGGGGCTTCATGTCTAAGACAGCTTTGACTTTCTCTGGATTAGGGCGTATGCTGTCATAACTGACGATGTTGCCTAGCAATATACCAGAAGGAACACCAAAGATGCACTTCTTAGGATTTAACTTCCATTGGAATGTATTGAGGGCCATGAAGGTACGTTCTAGGTTGTCAACAAGGGTATGTGCTTCCTTGGTTTTGACAACTACATCATCCACATAGGCCTCTACAAGGTCATCTTTTATCTCGCCTGCGAGGCAGGCCTGAATGGTGCGTTGGTATGTAGCCCCGGCGTTCTTGAGCCCAAACGACATAGTCATGTAGCAGTAGGCGCCGAAAGGCATGATGAAAGACGTCTTGATCTGATTGTCCTTTTTGAGAGCGATCTGGTGATAACCAGAGTAGCAATCGAGAAAGAAAAGGAGGTCGCAACCGGTGGTTGAATCTATGACCTCGTCTATGCGAGGTAAGCCGAAGGGGTCCTTAGGGCAGTGTTTGTTGAGATCAGTGTAATCAACGCACATTCTCCATTCATTATTCTTTTTGTGTACAAGAACCGGGTTGGCTAACCATTCCGGATGATACACTTCTTCGATAAATTCGGCTGCCAAAAGCCATGTCACTTCTACCCTAATCGCCTCCTTTTTGTCGTGAGCGAACCGTCATAGCTTTTGCTTGATAGGTTTGGCCTTGCTGTTGACATTCAAGGAGTGCTTGATCAAGTTCCGAGGTACACCAGGTATGTCGGCAGGTTTCCATACGAACACATCCACGTTGCTCCTCAAGAACCCGACGATCGCGTCTTCCTATTTGGGATCCAGGTTGGCCCCGATAAGGGCCGTTTTGCTAGAGTCACCATCGACCAGCTGGATCACTTTGTGCTCCTTTGACTTGATGTTCTTGCATGGAGTCTCAAGGTCTAGGATCTCCAGGTGGTCGGCTGAGGTCTTCTTAGCATCGAGCACGGTCTCGGCCATGCGAATAGAGAGGTCGTGGGCCTCTGCTATTTTGAAGCTGTCGTCTTCGCAGGTATAAGCTACGTATACGTTGCCCCTGAGGGTTAGAACTCCTTTCTCGGTAGGCATCTTGAGCACCAGATACCTATAATGAGGTATGGCCATGAACTTGGTGAGCGATGGTCGACCAAGAATAGCATAGTAGGTGCCGTCGAAGTCAGCAACCATGAAGTTGACGTAGTCGGTGCGGAAGAGGTCCGGAGTCCCAAATTGCACAGGTAACGTGATCTGCCCGAGAGGTGTAGAGCTCTGTCTGGGGAGAACGCCCCAGAACTGTGCCTCGTACGGCTTGAGGTCCGCCTGGGCTATTTTTAGGGCAGGCATGCTGTTCTTGAATAATATATCGATGGAGCTGCCACCGTCGATCAGTACTCTATCGAATTGAACCTTGTTGATACAAGGATCGAGGACCAGGGGAAAATGCCCTAGCTCAAGTATGGTGGCCCATTAGTCCTTCCTACTGAAGTAGATTTCGCGGTGAGACCATGGAGGGAGCTACGGATCGGTGAGAAGGTTGTCGGTGTTTGCCACATTCAAGCAAGCACAGGCGAGCAGCTTGCGTTCTCGTTTAGTCTCAATGGATACCTTACCGCCGATGATGGTGTGTACACGATCAGTTGGCTTGACGTATTTATGATGAGGGTCTACATCATCGTCGTCGTTATCTTCGTTGCGCTGTTCCCCTGCGTCGTTAGGCTTGTCGGACGTATCCGGAGCCTATTGACGCATGTAGATAGTCTTGAGGACGCGGCAATTCTCCATGGTATGGTTCGACTTAGGATGGAGCTGGCAGGGCCCCTTCAATGCTTTGGCGTAGTCGTCTTCATAGTTACGACGTCCGCCTCCCTTTTTAACGGTATTGACCTCGCCGTCGTCTTCCCGAGCGCGCTTGCTCCTGTAATCGTCACGGCGGTTACGCCGCTGATTACGTTGGTCATGGTGGTTGCGGGAGTCGTTGCGCTGGTTGCGGCGGTCAAAATTGTCGTTCCAACCACGACTGCCGCGGTAATCGTTGCGGTGTGGGGGGTGGTCAGAACGTGGAACCCTTGCTGCTTCTTCAACAATTATCTTTTTAGCGTCGTCGGCATCCGCGTATTTCTTGGCGGTGGCTAGGAGCGCTGTGACTGATTCAGGTTTCTTGCGGAGGAGCTTGTCCCTTAGGGTGTCATGGAAGCAGAGGCTAGTGATAAAAGCCTCGATTGCCTCGTTGTTGAAGATTGATGGGACCTTGATGCGCGTCTCCGAGAAGCGTCGGACGTACTCATGTAGTGGCTCATCTTTTCGATCTCGAATCCATTGCAGATCGTATTTGTTGCCTGGCTGTTCACAAGTAGCGATGAAGTTGTCGATGAAGGCTTGCTTGAGCTCCTGCCAAGAGTCAAAGTAGTTTGCAGGCAAGCTGACCAGCCATTGGTGACCTGCATGGCCAACAGCGACTGGGAAATAGTTAGACATGACGTGTTCGTCCGCCATGGCTGATCTGCACTCGGTCTCATAGAGCATGACCCATAATTCAGGGTTTTCCTTGCCATCGTACTTTTGAAGTTTTTTCGAGTTTGAAATTTTTGGGCCATATGACTTGGCGAAGGTGTGGAGTAAACTGCTTCAAACCCGGCGGGCCGTGGGCAGTGTCATATGTCATACGGCGATAGCTTTCATGGATGCACGATTGTTGGCTCTCTGGTTGATGCGAGCACGTAGGTCACTGTCCACCGAGGTAATGACGGAGATCGTTATTGCCATCGCGGCGATCTCGATTGCCATCTGGATTAGCCCTGCGATCCGTGGTTATCACGACGATTGTCGCGGTTATCTCGGCGGTTGTCATCTCGAACGTCGTGGCGGTTATCCTCTCGGCGGCGGTTGTCGTCCCGACCACCATCATGACCACCGTTTCTGCCTTGACGGTTGTCCGATGGGTCATTGTTGTGCAAGCCATGTTGGTTGAGTGGCTGTGAGCGACTTGAGTATTGGTGGCTGTGGCTTGATTCGACTGAAACAGATGGAGGCCGGGCTTGATTCATCATCTCTGCGGTCTAAGCCATAGCAGCCGTCAGATAAGCTTGTATGTCGTCGCGAACTGCCTAGGTCTTGGGAGTGTTGGGTAGCCACTGCATTGTCGCCATGGCGATGGCTATGTTGGCGCTTGGAGTCTTGAAGACTTGTTTGTCCCCCACCCTGTCGAAAGCATTGTTGAGGTCACGTGGCTAGACCCTTATGCGTCATGCCTCCTGGTCTGCTTTAGCTTCGATCTGTCGACGATTAAACTGGTCAATATTGCGTGCTTCGTGAGCAGTTCTTTCTTGTTCTGTTTCGCTAACTACTGGCGGCTCGTCATTGCTGACAACATGGATCAAATCCCCTCGTCTTGGCGGGAAAGACAGAAATTGGGGAAAACCCGGGGCGTGGTCTGGGAGATCCAGATCGTATTTGACGCCTTCATCTACGTGATGCTGAAGCTCAGTGTGGACAGATGCATCAGATGCGATGCCAGATGAGGAGCTAGAGTCGCCCTCTCGGACTGTGTGGACGGATCCTTCTTGATAATCTTCAATCCGGACCATGTTGACGAAGTTGCGTGGCTTCGGCTGAGGTCGGTGTATAGGACACAGATCCAAGCGACGTTGTAAGTTATACGCATAGCTGGAGGCAGCGTTTCGTAGGCTGTAGGGCTGGGCCTGGTGTCTCCCCGTCGAGGCTTCGTACTCAGAGAGTTAAAGACCCATCGCGAAGACTGGCCGGCGACAAGCGGAGCGCCCCTCAGGAGTAGATATGATCACGAGATCTGTACCAAGTCGTGTAGGACGACTGGTCTGAGCTGGTCGGGTAGATCTGTTGTAGGAAGCGGTTACCTGCTCATTAGGTTGACTTCGAATCGTACTTACCAGAGCTAGGATTTCAGCGAGTTTGATGCCGACCCGATCGATGGAATCGAGCAGGTCGGTGTTGTCGATCTATTTCCCTTTGTAGCGGGGAAGCGGGTGACGGGTTGTCGGCATGGCTGAAGACGATGTAGGCGTGGTCGGAGCCAGATGTACCATGGTCGGAGCCGTATCCATCATGGTCGGAGTCGTAGCTGATGCAGAGGAAGTAGTGGTCGGCGCAGACTGAATCCACGCCTTCTCCGTGGTCATGGCGATGAAGTCGTCGGAGCCAGTGGTCCATGTGATCTGGCCGACGGTGAACGTGAGGCCGCTCGGCGTAGCCATGGAGCTAGAGGAGATGACCATCTTGTTTGCTTGGAGAGCAGTACGCACACCCCCTACCTGGCGCGCCACTATCGACGAAATATGGTCGGCAGTCTACCTAGGGGTATGCCCAAGGTAGTAGATTGTCGGTAGACAGATGCGCAAGCCACAAACAAGACGGTGACGCAAGGCGAACACAAGGTTTTATCCAGGTTCGGCCGCCAAGAAAGCGTAATACCTACGTCCTACGTCTGATTTATATTGTTATATGTCAATGAGAGATGTTTTTTAGAGGGATCCCCTGTCCGCCTTATATAGTCCGGGGGGTAGGGTTACAGATCTAGAAACTAATCCTAGTCAGTTACAATTGTCATATGTGGCCGGATAAGGATTCCTATTCTAACCGACCAGGATCCTGCTTGATCGCCAAATCCGCCTTGACTCCTTGTGCGGGACTCCAACCAGGTTGGTTGGGCCGCACGTCGTCTTTCAGATGGACCGGACCCATCAATCCGGGCTGGCCCAAGCTTAGCCGTAAGGGTACAGGGGTTAATACCCCCACAACGCCGACACAAGAGAGGGACCCAAACCCATCTCAACCCTGCAAACACCACCTCCTTTATAGATGTGCCAACACCACCAAGTGTACACCACTATGTGTATGTGTGTTTAGCTTTTCACAATCATTTCCCAAAGGATATTAGCCACTCAACTTGCCACGTCACTCGATCCTAGCGACGATGCAAAGTTATATCACTCGAGTGGCACTAGATGACCGATATGCAAACAAGTTTGCTCCTCTTGATAGTACGGCCATCTATCCTAAACCCGGTCATATACTTCTCTACACATCTATGACCGGTAAAATAAAATGCCCTAGGTTATACCTTTGCCTTGCGCATTCCATTCCATCTCCTTCAATGTCGATGCAACACATGCACCAACACGATCAACAATGATATGAATCCACTTCATATCATTACGTGATCATATTGGTTCATCGATCTTGACTTTACTTGCTCTTCACCGTTGCCATCGTCCTATCGGCGCCAAGTCTTGCTCAAGCTTCACCACCACACGGTCCATCGCTCCAAAGCCCTTCGACTTGCCCTTCACGCTTGCAACCGGTCCATCAAGCCAAGTCTTGTCTTGATCTTCTCTACCTTGATCACATGACTCAATGTCATGTCTCATGTGCAATAAGCTCCTTCATCATCACATGTGTGAGCTTTGCAACATCTCCAAGCCATTTTCACCTCCATGGCATATGTTGCTCACACACATGTACCTGTGGACTAATCACCTGTGTATCTCATATAAACACAATTAGTCCACCTAAGTTGTCACTCAATTACCAAAACCAAACAAGGAACCTTTCACTTATTCTTATGAATATATTGTGATCGGCTATTTAGCCGATTTCCTTCCATATCGGCTCTCATAGCCAGTACTTTCGGAACTGTCTGGCAACGCCGGCAAGTTTCTGCCCTTAATTACTGATGAACTTTCTCTCCTTGTCAATTGTAGGGTCAAATTGACTGGCACGTCTCGGGAGGATTGCGTAGGATCGACCACCCCTACGCTAAAGGTAGGCGGATCTGCTCCATCGAGCGGATCCTTCTAGCTTGCTAGCGTGTGTCCTCGGCACGGGACGAAATTATGTGTTGACAGGTTCCATCTCCTAAAACTGACTAAAAGCAATAAATGCACTAGCAAATAGACCATGCAACCCTCCTCTTTAGGAGCTTTTAGTGGACATGACAATAAAGGAGGGGTAGTGGGGTTCAGGATGAACTTTAGGAGCTTTTAGAAGGGGGTGGTGCTCCTGAAGTTTTTTATCCCTTCTAAAGTTATTAGAAGCTTTTAGGAGAAGGAGGTGTTTGGTTCTTTAGCCAAATTCTATCTAGATTTTAGCTCCTAAAATTTTTAGGAGGGGTAACCAAACAGGGTCATAGACTAGGGGGTGTTGGTTATGTAGTTACTCCTAAAATTCATGTCACATTGAATACTTAGATACTAATAAAGAGCATTAAATATAGATTAATTATAAAATCAATTTGCCTAGATTCGTGCTAGTCCAGTCAATTTGCACGCATGTCGTTGGAAATTGGGAGGCGAACCGTAGCACTGCAGCTACCAGCTATTAATGTCGTTGGAAATTGGGAGGCGAACCATATTTTCACCGTCGTCATCTCTTCTAACTCCCGTCCCTTAATAAAAAAATACCTAAGATATGTACCATATTGCGATGGCAAGATTAATGCCACCTCGCTAGCGCAAATCGAGAAAAGCTTTGCTTATAAGCTGGCGTGTCCAATTAACAGCCTCGTTTGCGTGCCCTTAAACCCGATTTCATCTATTTCTTTTTTCATCTGGAACAGAATATTTCTCTCTCATAAATTTCTCCAGATTCATCTAAATTCCTCTAGATTTCTCTAAAATTCCTCCAAACGAACGGGACCAACATTGTCTTTTCGAAGACATATGATAAAATTAGAATGATACAGAGAAGATTAGCAAGGCTCCTGCGCAAGGATGACACGCATAAATCAAGAAATAGTCCATTTTTTTGAGATTTTACGCTCTAGACTTTGGACATCTCATACTTTACTGCTTCCATTTCAATTTATAGATTGTAATAAAGTCATTTTAGAAATACTTAGGTGAATTTTCTCTAGTTTTAGTACATCCTCTTAATTAGGGTTAGTGCATGGTTGATGGACTTCATTCTCTGCGTGCTAACCTCAGCAATAAGTTAGCACGCTATCAGAGTCAGGTGTCTTGTGCAGACAGGCTGATGAATCGGCACTATCGGTCCATGGACCATCCTTATTTGGTTATTATATTCCTCAGTTAGAGCAGCCAAATATATAGTTTTTGTAGTATACCTATTTATTAGTGTCATAAATATATAATGATGCTATTTTTTTTATAAACTTGATTAAACTCTAAATAGTTTAATAAAGGATAAAATTATAGTTGCTTTCTTTCCGGGACCAAGGCAGAACATCTAGGCTAGGCTAAGATTATATTTAGAATTTTCCTTGCCTAAACAAACATGGTGGAACAAACTAAATGCATTTAGGCTAGGATGAACTGAATCGAATTGAATCAACAAGTTTATTACTAGCTGTTTCCAAGATGGCCATGCGCCTTTTGGATTTTGGTGCACGTTCTGTCTGAATGGGTCTATATGCCGCCCCTGGCTTTAGGTCGCTATTTAGGCTGTTGACACTAGCAGAGAACAACCCTTCGGTTTAGCACATTAGTCTCGTCTAGAATTATACCCAACATTAGTCCTAAGTACAAGTTTTATGGGCGTCGGCCCGGTTGAATAACATCAACCTAGACTAAAGGGCTATATTAGTCCCGGTTGGTAACACAAGCCGGGACCTAACGTAGACCCTTTAACTTAGGTTGGTGTTACTAGCCTAGACTAAACAGGCATCTGTGTGTTAGTTCAAAAGAAAAGCCTAGACTAAATGGCCCTGTAGCTGTTGTTTGGGGGCGAATTCGATCCGGTAGCCATGAACCTGGATATGGTCGGGTTTGACGCTTGAGGTTTTCTAGGCCTTCTGCTTAGCTGGTGTGTCGCAAAATACTACTATGTAATCACAACCACGTGTATTTTCTCGGTCGCTGGTCTCGGTAATCAGTAGATTACCAGTGGTCAGTTTAGGTTGTAACAAACTCTACTTCTGCTTAATAAAAAACGTGCCACGGCACGATCTCGAAAAAAAGCTATTAAGATCGTCTGTCTCTATGAGTCTATGGGCTGTGGTTAGAGCTTCCTAAAACACCGTATTAGCTAGTGTGCACCTGCACTGTCGTCATCCGCGAATAAAAATATACCTAGAGGAATATGTGTCAGGGCCCATATCGGGCTCCCAACTAAATGGGCTGTCGGAAAGCAAGCAGCCCAAACGTGGCCCTCAGGTCTGTCCACATCGAATTATGGAGCGGCAGGAGGCAACTAATGATGTTTAATTAGTGCCACCTCGCTAGCGCAACGCGAGAAAGCTTTGCATATAAGCTGGTGTGCCCAACTTAATCTTCCGATAAAATTAGAATGATACATAGAAGATTAGCATGGCCCACAAGGATCGAGAAATGGTCTAAATGTTTTTGAGATTTTGCGCTCCAATCCTTAGGCACCTCATAATCTACTTCAATTTTAATTTAGATTGTTGTCATTTTAGCAACACTTTAGGTCCATTTTCTCTATCTAGTTTTAACCGAATTTATCGAACATCTACAACATCAGACTAGTCTATATTATTAGATACATCATGAAATGCATTTTGATAATGTATTTATTTGATATTGTAAAAATGTAATGGATATGCATTTTAAAACCTTGGTCAAAGTTCAATAAGTTTGACTTAGAAAAGAGCTCCATAAAACACCATATTAGTGTGCACTTGCACCGTCGTCATCTCTTCTTCCTCCCATCCCATGAATAAATCTCTTCTTCCTCCCATCCCATGAATAAAAATACCTATAGGCATATGTATCAGGGCCCATATCGACCTCCCAACTAAATGGCCGTTGGAAAGCAAGTAGCCCACACGCGACTCTTAGGTCTGTCGGCATCGAATTATGGAGCAGCATTGGGGGAGGCAACTAATGATGTTTAATTAGTGCCACCTCGCTAGCGCAATGCAAGAAAGCTTTGCTTATAAGCTGGCGTGCCTAGCTTAGTCTTGCCTCCTTGGAGACGTTCAACAAAATTAGAACAGTAGAAAGAAGATTTGACCCTTGCGCATAAATTGAGAAATGGTCTAATTTTTTTTTTTTGAAATTTTGCGCTCTAGTGCTTAGACACTTCATAATATACTCCTTCCATTCCAATTTAAACAATTTATTTAAATTTTAAAATCATTTTAGCAATACTTTAGATCAATTTTCTCTAGTTTTAACCAAATTTATTGAACATCTTAAACATCAGACTATATTCATATGAGATACATTTTGATAATGTCTTTATTTGATATTGTAAATGTGGATATACATTTTTTAAACCTTGGTCAAAGTTTAACAAATTTGACTTAGGAAAGAGCTAAAGTGTATTGCAATTTGAAATAGAGGGAGTATTATTTTGGATATAACGTTCCTTGGTGTAGTCTTTTTTATAATTCTTTGAGTAATACTGGACCACAAAAGGAGTTACCGTATGTGCTGTGATAGAAGATTTTTTTTTCAATATAGAGTACTACAGAATGAGTCCACGATATACATAAGAACAATTAGGCTTAGTTTGACTGAAATTGGGCATAAACATGGCTAATCAAAGAACAATTAGGCACTAATTTAGGGACAAACAACGTTAACCGTGACTAACCATGCATAACAATTAACTAAATCCTATGCCCTAAACATGCACAATTACGCACATTTAGAGGCACAATTAGCTTAGGACATGACATGATCAACATGACTAATTAGGTCATAATAGTAAGTAATTAGGGCACTAAACACAACATGATTAGGCTAATTTGACCTCCAATTAACATAAGTCGAAGCACCATCTAGAAATTAGTGGTTCATTAACTAGATTAGTAGGCTCTCGGTGCCACAATATTAGAAAACAAAGGCGCTAATAAGCCATATGATCTCTAATTTAATTATATGAACACCTATTAATCTAATGTGAATTAGGATCACTACCATAACTTCAAGCTAGGTAGTCAACCATCGGTGAAGTAGATCCGCGATGAGCTAAGTTGACGTCAGTAGCTGCACTTGCCTAGTGCACTGGCACCGGCTTTTGTTTTCAACGAGGAAGAAGAGGCGACAATCTTTTCATCACTTGCAGCACCCCTTTGATCGAATCTTAGGAGGTTCGTTTAGCTAGCTAATCCTCTAGGAACATTAGTTTCCTCAGGTGAAATACATTCTTCATATTGGCACTATATGCCAGGGGGTTGCACAATCTTCGGTCGGTTGAGTGCCCTAACCATGCATGGATTCGTGGCACGTATGGGAACTACGCGCCCCTCTTGACTCGGGCATCAGGGTGTTGGCCCATTTTCATCTCTTGGGCCGAGATCACTTTTTCCCAACACTATAATATTACCATAGCCCGCTCTTTATTTTAGAAGACCGAATCGTGCACCATCGTGTATCCGCTATGGCATGGCACCGTCTCATGTGCTCCCATTAAAAAAAACATTCAAAACATGCATGGAAAAAATCACAAAAAAGCTGGATAGATGACGCAAAGTCTGTGTCAAATACAAATTGGAGACGCAAAAAAATCTTTCTGTGAAGATAAAAAAGTGTGAAATTAGCACTTAAATTAAAATAGCAATGAGTGAGTTTTTCATCTCCTTGCATAGATTTTTGTTTCATATCAAATTTGGTATGAACACACACACTTTAGCATCACCAATCCATTTTATATTTTTAGTGTGATTTCCCGGTGCACGTTATGATGCCTTTTCTTTGAACAGGAGCACCTTGTCGCCTACATATACTTTGGTCCTATATATACCTGGTCCTATATAGTCACGTGTGGAATCTCGGGACCTAGGCCCACCGGCCAGCGAAAGAAAGGTCGTACCGCGAAACGAAGGTCTTGACTTTGGACTGGGGGAGAATATTTGCATGTTACGGAAACGGGAAGTAGGGGGAGACGTCACGCGAGCGCTTTTACAAGTCTCTATCGTCACGCCACCGCCGACGCTGGATGCTCTCTAGGGCGCCCCGTTTAGAAGCCAAATTTTTTTGGTTTTGGGTACCTTAGCTCATTTGTTTGTATTCGGTAATTAGTGTCTAATTATGGACTAATTAGGTTCGAAAGTTTCGTCTCGCGATTTCTCACCGAACTGTGTAATTAGTTTTTTTTTCGTCTACATTTAGTACTCTATGCATGTGCCGCAAGATTCGATGTGACGGGTATTACGCAAAAATTTTTGGGAACTAAACAGGGCCTTAGTTCCCTCCCAAAATACTAAAATTTTCAAGATTCCCCATCACATCGAATCTTTAGACGTATGCACGAAGCATTAAATATAAATAAAAAATAAAACTAATTACACAGACGAAATCCA
The DNA here is from genome assembly GCF_019320115.1 of Miscanthus floridulus. Classification (NCBI taxonomy): domain Eukaryota; kingdom Viridiplantae; phylum Streptophyta; class Magnoliopsida; order Poales; family Poaceae; genus Miscanthus; species Miscanthus floridulus. The sequence continues at coordinate 36,116,117 of NC_089590.1, read as the reverse complement.
CGAGACGAATCTTTTAAGCCTAATTAAACTATGATTGAACACTAATTACTAAATAACAACGAAAACGCTACCGTGTCATTTTGCCAAAAATTTCGACAACCAAACTGGCCCTAGTTATCCCAGCAAACACACCAACCACCGCCAGCCAGCTCGTCGTGCGTGCCTCTGACTCCGGGCCCGACTGGTATCCTGCTCAATGCGAACTCGAGCAGCACGGGCCTCCCCGTCCAACGCCGCCGCAGACGATCCGGGCTCGGCGAACTACAGCCCAGCCTTGCGACGCCTATGACGCGCGGGTCCCGCTGCCGCCCTGGCGTACCCACCGGTCCCGCTACCGCTCCGGCGGTATATCTGGGTCCACGTCGCCATCCCCTGATTCCAGCCGGACCCGGCAAACAACCGAGCCGCCGTGATATTTATTACCATGACATGTGGGGCCAGCTTATCCTTTACGGCCCCGAATAGAGTCCCGACCCCGCACGTCATCGTCAAGAGCCGTCCGCGTGGCGCTCGTGCTGTGGTAGCCGAAGGGGATTCATTAATATTAATATAATACACTGGCAGTCGGCAGGCAACCTCATCGTCATCTACCTCGCTCGCACCACACGCGAAACCGAAAAAACTACTCCTACAAAAACAAGAGCAGAGATTATTTAATTTATTATTAATTATTACTCCGTACTAGTATTGGCATTGCCGTTGCCGATACCCACGCCGGCGACCGATGGGATCGGAGGCGGAGATCACGGGCCCACTCCTCGCGTCCGGCGACAGTGCGCCTGCGCCGGCGCCGGCGCCGGAGGCGGTGCCCCCGTGGCGGGAGCAGGTGACGGCGCGGGGGCTGGCGGTCAGCGCCTGTCCTGGGGGTGCTCTTCTGCCTCATCACGCACAAGCTCAACCTCACCGTCGGGATCATCCCCTCGCTCAACGTCGCCGCGGGGTTGCTCGGCTACTTCCTCGTCCGCACCTGGACGGCGGCGCTCGAGAGGTTCGGCGTCGTCTCCAAGCCCTTCACCAAGCAGGAGAACACCGTCATCCAGACATGCGTCGTCGCCTGCTACGGCCTCGCCTTCAGCGGTATGTTATGATTAGTATTATTGTGCCTGTGCGGCGGATACAGGAGCTTGCTTGTTGTCGGCTAGAGGTGCTCCTGGGCTGCGATCTGTTCCAAAATTTGGTTGAGCCGTACAGGTGTCCGTCCATGTTGCCTAGAGTTACGAAGTTACTTTACTCGTTATTTGGATCGGAGTTTATTTTTTCATCGGGCGTTTAATTGCTGTAATTTATCTAAGTCAGATTGCTGTTAATAATTTATGCCTGAAGTCTAGCTTAGTTGGATTTCCTGTAGGCCTTTGACCCATGATGTTATTTAGATTTTCTGAGTCCAGTTAAGTTTAATTTGTGTTCAGTTTAGACTGGAGTTCAATTGTTCAAACGTTTTTATTTCAGACGGTATATAAAAAATGCTGTTATTTAGTAGTGGTTTAGGCGGGCCTGGTGCAAGCAGTAGAGTCTTACCGCCCGTGACCGGAAGGTCCCGGGTTCGAGTCACGGTCTCCTCGCATTGCACAAGCGAGGGTAAGGCTTGCCACTGACACCCTTCCCCAGACCCCGCTACAGAGTGGGAGCTCTCTGCACTGGGTATGCCCTAGTAGTGGTTTAGGATTTTGTGTCGGTCAATGAGCAATAAAATTTGACAAAGATTTAATTCTGTTTCACATTTGTTGTTTCATGATTTTTTTTTGTTAGGGTGATGCTGTGATTACCTTATATATGATTGATATTATACTCTGATTGGGGAAATTTTGCTGCATTAATATCACATTGCTGTTTCATTCAGAGTGTTGGTCACAATAAATACTTTCCTCCTTTTGCTTTGAATAATATGTCTTGTTATCAATGACTAATCTTGTGGTTGCAGGGGGGTTTGGAAGTTATATGCTTGCAATGGATCAGCGAACCTATGAGCTTATCGGGCCAGATTATCCTGGTAACAGGGCCGTGGATGTCAAGAATCCTTCACTGGGCTGGATGATTGGGTTCATGTTTGTAGTTAGCTTCCTTGGGCTATTTAGTCTTGTTGCACTACGCAAGGTACTCATTCAGCACTATGCACTCATGCATCATTCTTGAATGGAGTCGATCAGTTCGCATGACTTGTGTGTCTAATTTCTCTGCTGAGCTGTGATCTGTTTTGTTGTTTATTAGGTTATGGTAATTGATTACAAGCTGACTTATCCCAGTGGGACAGCCACGGCTATGTTGATAAATAGTTTCCACACAACCACTGGAGCTGAGCTTGCAGAGTAAGACTTTGCTTAGCGTTCAGCTGTGCGCCTTAATTTGTATACTCATTTGTTTGATTTGCAATTTTGCATACAATGGCTGTCATGATTTCCTGTAGACTGTTCCATCCTTAAGATCCCTTTCTTACCTACACACAATATATGTCACATCAAATTGAAAGGAGCCCAATGATGGTTTCTTTGTTTCTAAGCTCTCTTGATGAAACACATGCAATGTACGTTCTTGATGGTACACGATTTATGCATAATAAAATGTCGTGACAAGGTCGACAGTTCTTAATCACAGAAGAATAGAAAGAACTTTTAGAGGTTTCTGTGGTCCTTTCAATGTTTATCCATTATACCAGCTTCACCAAGTGTCAACACATCACCTATGACTTCACCTAATTTTAGTAGGATCTCTCAGCCATTATTGAATCATCTTTTTATTTCAATGTTGTAATAGTTTTTCCTATTTTATACCGTTCTATACTTCTAGTTGTAAGCCATCAATGGCTGCCAGATCACTCAAGTTCCAATTGATCTCAGATACTTTCCACATCCAACAATGAAAATGGAAATAACTAGCTTTGTTCAAAATAAAAAAGGTAGAAGCCACCCAGAAATGGACTCTTGTCCCCTTGGCAACGCTTTTGCTCCTTTCCCCCAAGCCAAACCTAGACCTCCCACTTGCACTCTTACAGGTAGATGTAGGCAGAGATGGAGACTTGTTCTTGGACAAGATGTGCTCGAATGTCAAATGTATGAATTGCATGTGCATAATGGATCCTAAGTTTAGAAAAAACTCCATCCAGAATCAGAAGGAGCGACACTATTTTATGCATGGACATGGTCTCCAAGCATAATTTTTTCTGTTTAATTTGTATGGTTACCTAAAAAGGGCGTACCCAGTGCAGAGAGCTCAATATTCTTCTACCCAGAGTTGCTTATGCACATTTCATCAGCCGGTGTAGACACCTATGAAGATGTGTAGGTCAAAATGGAAATGTTTGAACTGATTTATAGTCAAACAAACTGTTTCTTTTCGGTTACTGCAATTTTTTTGTGGTCCTAACTTTTTTTTATCGTTGCAGTAAGCAAGTCAGGTGTCTTGGGAAGTACTTGAGCATTAGTTTTATCTGGAACTGCTTTAAATGGTTCTTCAGCGGTGTTGGAGATTCTTGTGGTTTCGATAATTTCCCTTCTTTGGGACTTGCAGCATTTAAGAATACGTAAGTTTTCTATGACTATTTTTATATCCCTTAGGGCTTGTTTGGAACTTTGGATACCCATTCCAGTATTCCACATGTGGATTTGATGGGACTGGGGACTGGGTGAGAATTAGTTCCACCCCCGCCCCACCCCACCCCCACAGTCCCTTCCAATCCACAAGGGAATGGGTTTAACTAGCCCTTAGAGCTTACAGGAGGTCTTGACTTCTAAATCTGATTTAATGTCATGAAAGTACACAATCCTTTAAGGTGGGATATCATTGCCATGTTCTCTGAAAAACTTGACTTTTCCACTTTGTGTAGGTTTTATTTTGATTTCAGCCCAACCTATATTGGATGCGGTCTTATTTGTCCACATATTGTTAATTGTTCTACACTTCTTGGTGCCATCATATCGTGGGGTTTTCTTTGGCCATATATATCCACAAAAGCTGGGGATTGGTATCCAGCTAACCTTGGAAGCAATGACTTCAAAGGACTCTATGGATACAAGGTATGGTATATTGTTACATGCCATCAATAATTCTTAATTCTTTACTTCATTCTGAAAGTCAACTACTCGTAGTATCTTTCTTTGTTCAATCGATCTGGAGCCAATGAATCAGATGGTATGAGTGATAAAAGGAAATAATTCTTATCCTCACTGTTTTGATAAACCTAAAATTCTGAAATGAATTTTGGCTGTTGATGTGAGTAATAGTAACAATTATCATACTGTCATATGTTTCATTGGTGGGCATGGATTGGTGAGATCCGTGACTTTGGGTTCAAGACTGATAAAAGGGCATACACATTGCTGAAAGCTCCTTCACACTCTGGGGGTCTGGGTAGAATTTCTGGGCAGCCATGAACCTTGATAGTATTGGATGCTTTGTCATGTATTTAGCGCAAGGTTATCAAGTTATCCGATTAATCATGATTAGTTAGGCTTATCAGTGCCATTGTGATCAGTTATGCACTACGATTAGTCCTGATTAGTCGGTCTGATCAGTGCCATTGCGACTAGGGTTGATTAGAGCATGTGGATAGAACATCTAACTCATTGTACCCTACAGATTTTTTGTTCACATGCCATCAGTATTTACAACTTTTATGTTTCACAAAAAGTTAAACTGTATATATTCTCTGCATTCCAGGTTTTTATATCTGTATCTGTGATCCTTGGGGATGGCCTTTATAACCTCATCAAGATCATTTATGCTACTATCAAGGAAATAATGAATGCACGGGCTAAGCAAGGAAGACTGCCACTAGTACAAGTTCAGGATGGTATGCTTATTCTTATTTTATACTTCCTATTTTATACATCGACGCAGCAGGATCTTATGCTGTTACTCCTGGACAGGCGATGAAGGTTCAAAATTATCAGCTGAGGAAAAGCATCTGAATGAGACATTCATAAAGGACAGTATTCCTCCCTGGTTGGCAGGATCTGGTTATATTGGCCTTGCAGCAATATCGACTGCAACTGTCCCAATGATCTTCCCACAGATCAAGTGGTACCTTGTCCTCTCAGCATATGTTGTTGCTCCCCTTCTCGCTTTCTGCAACTCGTATGGCACTGGCCTGACAGACTGGAACCTTGCATCCACATATGGAAAGATTGGCCTCTTCATTTTTGCCTCATGGGTTGGCCAGAATGGTGGTGTGATTGCCGGCTTAGCAGCCTGCGGTGTTATGATGTCCATCGTGTCCACTGCAGCCGATCTCATGCAGGACTTCAAGACTGGTTACCTTACACTCTCTTCCCCTAGGTCCATGTTTGTGTCGCAGCTGATTGGGACCGCCCTTGGTTGCGTCATTGCTCCACTCACCTTTTGGCTTTACTGGTCGGCTTTCGACATTGGTAACCCTGACGGTGCATTCAAAGCTCCATATGCTGTAATCTTCCGTGAGATGTCAATCCTTGGCGTGGAAGGGTTCTCTGCACTGCCTCAGCACTGCCTAGCGATCTGCTCGTTTTTCTTCATTGCATCTCTGGTGATCAACCTCCTTCGGGATGTCACTCCAAAGAATGTCTCCAGATTCATCCCAATCCCGATGGCTATGGCCATTCCCTTCTACATTGGTGCATACTTTGCCATCGACATGTTTGTTGGGACAGTTATCCTTTTCGTCTGGGAGAGGGTTAACCGCAAGGAGTGTGATGACTTCTCAGGTGCGGTTGCCTCTGGCTTGATCTGTGGTGATGGGATCTGGACTGTTCCTTCTGCGATACTGTCAATCCTTAGGATTGACCCACCAATTTGCATGTACTTCAAACCATCCGTTAGCAGCTAAAATTGGAACCAGTGTTATCCATTATCTGGATATCACAAGAGGACCTACCTGTGTATATCTTTACTACTCCATGTAAATTGTACTAGGAAGAAAAGCTGTCCCCTAATGCAATCTGTTGATTCTTATTCTGTTTTTGCCATGCTTATGATAATTCAGCTTTCATTTATCCTAGTTCTGTGAACTTGTTTAGTTATTTTATTTTATATGGTTGAATGATACATAAATTACTCTTGCGCGGAACGTAGGAATTATATGTGAAAGCCTTCCAGGTTTTGTGGAAATATTTCTGTTGTTTCAAAATGGGTTAAGGCCCTGAGTTCGATGCATTTTGGAGACTGAAATCAATACGGTTTTATGGAATACTTTGGTTTTGAAATTTTCGGTGTTTGGAAAACCATGCTATTGCCATAGTTGTAGTCCTTTTGGGTTTCTTCTACTCCACTCAACACCACTTTGTTTTTTTTTTCTCTTTTTTTCTTCTATATCGTAGTTTTGTATGTCTCTTGTATAACACTACAGTTATTGATATAATGATTTCTCAAAACTGCAACATCCAAACAGTCCCTAAGTGTTAGCTTGTTTGCTCAACCTCTTGCTAGATGGATGCTCTTTTCACAGCAGCCATTGTTTCCTCAACTTATTATTATCAATTTAAGTTGTTAGCTTGTTTGCTCAACCGCTTACTGTTGGTGTTTCTTATGTCTAGTGGAGGAATTCCGAAAGCGCATAGAACTACCGTGTAACACTTCGTCAGATGAGTATCGAGTGTCGAATTTATATTTTTTCCAAAGGAAGGCTATGAGTATAGATGATCATTAGGAATGCTAAAGGAAAAGGGTGTCCTTAGCCTAGGTGGGTAAATGGATTGGTGGTTGATGTAAATGGATGGACGAATGAATGGGTAAACTAGTAAAAAGCTAAACTAGAGGTAGGATATTTAGGTGGGAGAGCGAGCAATATCTTAATTAACAAAGGTAAACAAATGACTACGAGGAATTCTTTAGTACTTCGGGGCACAACCTGCCTACCAATCAAGAGGGTTAACTAGACAAGGTCTAACACGAGCCCTACAATTTAATAACTAGACCTATCGTGGTATAATACAGAGGATGGACAAGGCTGTCACCACTTGTCAACTACCACAATCTATTCGGAGGCCTAGCCATATCCACAGGTAATCTATAGCCTAAGCACCATGCTTAATCTATAAACTTACTATTTCGATCCGAGCTCCGATAAAATAAGATCAAAGCACCCTAACTAGACGGTGGAACCGGTACTAACAAATAAATACTAAACAAAAGATAACCTATGATACTAATGCTAAGAGCAAGCACCTAAGCTCACTAATGATGAAAAATAATGAATAAGTACTCGAACTAAGCAAAGCAATAATACCGAATAAAGTATTGAAAGTAAAGTACTAAATAAAGTAAATGCTAAATGAAAGAATTACAAATGAGCTATACCAGACCCAAAAGACTCTTTCGGACTCCGAAGAAGCTTCGCTCTAGCTCTACTTCCACTACTAAGCTACTACTCTAGAGCTACTCTAAACTAGAAAGCTTGGAGAAGCTTGGAAGGCTTGAATATGAATGGGCCACTTCCCCACCGAGCATCACTGCCCCTTTTATAGTGTGTAGAGACGGTGGGGGTACTTATAGGCCAGCAAGTGAGGCGATGGAGGAAACTTGGGCGTCGGGCGACGTTGATGTCACCGACTTTGCATCGTAGGGCCTTGATTGCTCTCCAAAGTCGGTTCCACGGCAGGTTGGTCGGTTACTTTGGGCAGGAAGGCAGTTTGAGGTTAGTTTGGCCCTCCAAGTGGATGACGGTAGACCCAGGGATCCAAGGCAGCTCAACCTCCACCTTTGGATCAAACCAACATTGATCAAGGGTGGTGAGGCCTTGTGGAGTCTCCCACGGATCAGTGACGTGGCAGGGGCTAGGGTGGCGTCTGGTGACACCATGTGGCATCGGCCGACGTGGCCCTATGGGCCCTGGCCTCCCTACCACATCCACTTGTCTCCTATGTACATGTTTTGCACCATTTTTGCCAAATTTCCTGCATACAAATAAATCTCCAAGTACAAGTGGAATTAGGTGAATTATAAAGCAAATTGGACACATGTGATGATGTTTTACCTCAGTTTATCTTGCTTTTGGGTGAAATGTTGATGGTCAAAATGGGTATTAGTGACCATCAACAAGCTCCCCCAAGCTACCCATTTGCTCGTCCCGAGCAAAGATGCGGGTTTAGCATAGCATAGATGCAGGTGTATCATGTTGGATCAGGAGTTGCTACAATGCAACACTGTGACATCCTAGATGTTAAAAAGCAATTCAAATCTTGATCATAAGCATCATCAAGCATAATCACAAAGTATCATGTCATGTATGCACTACATGTTTCAATTGTTGCATGTATATGTTGCATATGTGGTGTTTCTTATGTTACATGAAATGTTAATGATAAATAATGTTTAAGGTTCTTTGTGTTTTTATATATGTGAATTTGCTTAAACAATTAAGATTTTGATAATATAAAAATTTGTTGTCTAAAGTATACTCTTGAATATAGAAGCAAAATGGTGAAATGTTCTCAAATCAAACATGTCTAATTTTGAACTCAAAGATTGAATTCAGTAACTGGATTCTCAAACTTAGCCATTTTGGTTAAGTCCCTGAAATGCAGTTATTAAGTCCAATCTTTGGAGATTTATTAAATCAATTTTCATAAAAAAAATTGTGTCCAACTTTTGTTCCATTGTTTAGTCTTACACTTGAGCTTTGATAATGTGCAATTAGTTCTGATGTTTGATTATTGGTTGTTCTTAAATTATATCCCAAAGTTGCTATGCAAAATCTGTTTTTCAAAACCTGAAACTGAACCCCAAATCCCGAGCTCTTTTGATCTTGAACTTTAAAGCAAAGTTGGAGACCAAGGATGGATGAACAACTTTTGTTAATGAAGATCATCGAGCTTCTGTTTGGAATCGTGAGAAAAGGAGAGAGGAAGTTGGCCTGTCAGCCATGAACAGTGGCGTCGGCAAGCAGCTGGCACGCAGTTGCTCACCGACGGCCGCCGCCCTCCAACGCTGCGTCCGCGCATGATGGCACGCACCTGCTTGCGTGGCCAAGTTCAAGCAGGTGCTAGCGAGGCTGGTGAAGCCGCTCGCTCCATTAAAACACCCCGCCACCGGCGTTCCCCTCTCTTTCTCTTTTCTACACCATCGCCGAGTAGCTCCAATTCATCGGCAAAATTAGTCATCGTCGTTGTGTCTTGGTTCAATTGCCCGCACCCGTGGTCTCACCTCGTCCTTACGCGTCCGCAGAGCACCCTGGCAGATTCTGGACGCTGACTTGTTTTGATGATTCCCATTGATTCCGAAGGGCTTTTGATGTGAGACCACTTGCATTGGCTTCCTTATCTAATTAGCTTTCCATCCTATATGTGGATCGTCGAAAATGGAGTTCGAACGCGCCCGTGTGACCAGTTTTATGACAGACTGGTCCTAGAACCCAAGATGGGCTCGAACTTGATTTGGGCCTCCACCTTGGTGACTCGAACCGGATGAGCTTTGGGCCTCCTTCTCGGTTATGACACCCTCGCTGATCTCCTCGTCCTCTATCTCCAAGCATGGTTGTATGCATGGAGCTCATGTCCTTATCACAGCTTTTATAGTGGCTTTATCATATCAGGGTGAACATGTATTTGGCTCTGGTAGGAATTTATCATCATTGAGGAAGCTTCTAGCAAGAAAGTTTTAGCATTTTGCAGAACAAAACTCCATGTTATTTTTACCATTCCTCTGATAGGTCAAAAGATTAATTCTAATCCTTGCCACAACATATCTCACAAGAACTTATACTTGGTTCTAGCATTTGCAACCCACAAAAGCTTTCAACTTAAGATGAACTCTAAATTATCATGCTCAAAACTTAAGAAGTATTAGGTTGTATAACAAGCTTTTGCAAAGTATTATAAAGCAACTATTCATCATTTCCAAAAGAACTTATCATCATCATTTTATTAGAGCAGAGTTTATTTTAAGGCAAATTTCAAGATATTCATCTGTCTACAATTCTACTATTATAGATATTGAAACATAAGGACTGATTGTAAAGAGACTGATTCAAGATTTTTCGTACCAGAGCGGGAGAGGCTCTCCCCCAAATGTGCTTTTAGCAGAGGTTGGATTCATCTTCTAGCAGTGATTTGATTCTTTCTTTATTGGTTAACTACTACCACTAGAATGATGCATAAATATCTAAACTTACATTTATTTATTACAACTACTTTTATTTTATTTTATTTTGGATTTTTAAATGCAAACTCTATCCTATCATGTAGAGCTACTACCAAACTTATTTATTAACATAGGGTAGCTATATGCCACTAACTAAACATGCAATGCCAAGCAAATCTTTATTGGGAATTTTAAACATGAGATGCAACTACTAAAATGCAATAAATATGCAAGGGATAAAAGACTTACCTTTTAGACGATCCCAAGGTTATTCTTCCTTGAGCGGGGGTGTTTCCTCTTGTTTCACCTCGAAGGCCTTGTTAGGATCAGGCGATGATGAGGTTGAGGACGAATCTTTCTTCTTGCGCCATCTCTTTTTATTCTTCTTCTTCTTGGCAGGCTTCTCCGGTTCTTCAATTGTCTTTCATTTCTTCACCTTGATTCTCTTCTTTGGGTATTTCTTCTTTTCCTGTTTCTCATCAAAGAGGGGTTGTTGTCGTGGGGTTGAAACCACGACAAGCATTATTGTTTGTGGTAGTGTCAGAGTGCGTGTCTTCGAACCATGTTACCACCCGGGAATGCGGTCGTGGCCCAACCACGATCAGGAAACCACAACCAAACGAGCTAAGGCGTGGTCGAGGGAAGGACACACGAGCAAAGGTCGACCTACACATCATGTGTGGAGGAAAGCCGACAACTCGCTCTAAAGTCACGACCTCGAACTAGCATGCCCAACCTCGGCCTAAAGTCTCGGGGGCTCATCGTGACCTCAAAACAGGACACCTAAGAAAGAGAATCTCTTTTTCCATACAATCACAAGTACAAGTGTGGCCAACCCGCACGCTAAAGTACAAAGGCAGGAACCACCATAGGAGTGGCATCACTGGTAACCCTAGAAGCCCTTGCTGCATGCATGGAAGGACAAGGTGGAAAAGAACACCACACTGACCTTCTCGTAGCACCACGGCTCCTAGGGCGTAGAACGCAGGGGGACTTATGAAGGCCGCACCAGCTCAAGAATGTCTCAATGAGCACCGATGGGCTTTCAAATGCACCACCAGGGCATGCACAGAGGGTTGCCTAACCTCCAAAGCATGAGTGCACCATAATCATATCCTCCGCGATGAAGCTGGTGTGGTGAAACCATCCTCAGCCAATGACCATGACGTGCACCCAAGCCTGTAGGGCTTAGGAAATGACAAAGTCACATGGGTACAGGATCGGCGGCCGCACCATCTCATCCTCCCCTGCTCGCAAGTCCCCTTCTAGCACCAGCTGCTGGATATTGTGATGATGGCCTCTGGCCAAGACAGTCAACTCCTAGCAGGTCGCATGCTCGAAACCTCCTGCTATCTAAGAAGAAAAACACTCTTTTTCTCAAACTTAGCCTCTTTTAAAAAGTCTAGGAATAGTTTGAAGGCGTGGTTCTAAGGGGTAGTTCAAATGGAAGGAAGGCCCTTATTTATAAGCCTAAGGGTGGACTGAGCATCCTAAGACCCCTATGCCGCTTGGCAAACAACAAGAGGTCACAACCAATGTCAGGAGCCCGCGTGAGGTTGGGGAAATCGAGATCCTTCAAAATATGAAGCTGGTACAACATCGACAAGACCACTTGGCTCTATCTGGATCTCATACCCTCGGCATGCAGCACCCTAACACGGCCAGGCTCAGTAGAGCAGTCGCGTACCAGATCATCAGGGCGACTTGATAGGACAGGACGTAATAGCCACCTACCGTATTGAACTGCTCTAGCCCTCAAGGGGTTGAGCTCCAAGCTTGGGCTAGCCACAACCTTGAGCCCATGTTCGACACACATAGACATCAGCATCCCCATGACCACTTCGTGATTGTGGAGACGCTCGAGGGCTACTGTTGGGGTTATGATACCCCGGGTATCTCAAGATACCGATTAGTTAGCCGCCCGGACGGCCCATGACAACTAAGCTAGCATAAGCCCAGTAACTGTGGCCCATCTAAACCGCAGTAGACCTAGGGCCAAGCACCAAGGCAAGGGGTCAACCATGACCTATCCCTTCTCCTTTTACTATGCACAACGCAGCACCGCACGACCTCTTCTCTGTCCTGACCCTAGAAGGAATAGAGGGAGGTCAAACTCCATCAAGTACGCCTGCTCTGACAATGGCAGGCATGCCTCACTCTCTCTGTTAGGACTGGGGGGACAACTACCCCCTCATACCAGACAAACGCCATCCTTGCGCCACGCTGCATAGACAAGACAGCGTCGCCAGGCGGTGACGACCGGTACGGTGACCCACCGTCCAAACAGACAAACGCCATCCTTGCACCACGCTACACAGACAAGATAGCGTCGCCAGGCGGTGACGACCGGTATGGTGACCCACCGTCCAAATATGGCCCGACGAGATGGGCGTACGTATGGCCTTGACTTCCAAGGCCAACCAAGCTAATGAGGGCCTCGACCCCGTAGCTTAGGATTGAGGCTACCGGCTCCACGACTAGCAAGGCGACCAATGACCCGGAGATAGCTACCTACTCTGTCACTGTCGCCATGACACCCTCCAGGAGAATAGGAAATGATGACAAAGCCCACAGTGAGACCACATCGCATAGGACAAGCTGGCAAACCATCACCATTCCAGTAGTGCCGTCATGACCTGGCACTGTAGTATCACGCCACACCATGCTACGATGTGGGCACAAGACCATGACTGGCAACCACTGCCCGGACTGTACGCTGATGCCAGGACAAGATGGGCTTCCTTGCAAGCCAAGATAGCCTGGTTTCCCCTCCCTCAGGCTCACGACCACTCAGTCAGGAGAACCTATCTCTCTGTATGTAACCTAGGACCCAGGACTCTATATAAGGGCAGCCAGGGCACCCTTCCAAGGGGATGGACTCTCGAGACTTCATTCAGACAGTCCCTCTCCACTCTCCTACCTCTTTCTCTCTTCTTGCATACCCATTGTAAAGAACTTTAGAGCATTCAACCGAGGAACACGAACTCGAACTATCTCTGAGACTGGACGTAGGGCTCTAGCCTGAACTAGTATAATTCCTTGTGTCTTTGGATGCTACCATCAGTATAAATTCACTCGTCGGGTGACAAAACACCGATAGTAGCAGACATGCAATTATCTTAATTATGTTATGTTAATTATTATGATAGTGAGAATTTGCTTATTATCATGCCTGTCCATTGCTTTATTGTCATTTTAGTTTTCTTATGATGTGTGCGCCTACGCCCGTAACTGTATCGACTGCATGAATCTCTTTGTTCTTCTCTTTCTTTCTTCATTCATTCTGTTTTCTTGTGGGAGGAACCAGCCACCGAGGCACCGCCAGGTACGAGATAACAAAGCCATATCATACGGTAGTTCTTAGATACAAACCAACACTCCATCAGCGGCAAGGACTAGCCATAGACCTAGAGGCCAAGAACGATGTAGCACCTCACAAAACTTCACCCTTAGTGAGGTGCTCTACCTTCCATCTTGCAACCCTCACGGTCAAGGGATGCAGATTTGCTTCTTGACTATGAGAGATGAAAGATGGTATATAAATCACCCAATCTTGAAGAAGGAGCACCTTGCAAACTTGAATCCCAGCACCATCTTAGTGAGGTGCTTTATCTCACGTCTATGTAGCCAAGGCAAATACTACGACACTTAAAAATGGAGGGGAGTAACAAGCATCATAGCTATTTAGTTATTAATTGTTTTTAAGGCAAAAACTATATATAAATGACACAATAACAAGCATCACAACCACATGAGGGAAATTTTCATTGATAATTTACATTCCATAGTTGTATAATAACAAAGACCTATCAAAGACTACTGGGTGTACAATAACAAAGACCTATCGATTGATAAACTCTCAAGTATGGAGCCCAACAAAAGATCTACAATCATCAAGGTGCTCTCTTGTTGAGCACCCTGATGACCTACTAGGCTATAGATAAGGAGAGCAAGGACAGTGGCAACACCTCGCAAAACTTCCACCAGCATCTCAGTGAGGTGCTTTTATCTTCCTTGTTACACCTCTCAGTGTTGAGAGGCAAGCAATGGAAAAGTGGAAGAGAAGCATCGTCATCGTCATTAGCTGCTCTAGAGGAAGGAGGAACGCTAGGGCATTGGAACACTAATGAACTGGCACCAGTAGTGACCCCCTTAATCGCAAAACTTCCACTAGCACCTAGATCGAGCAGCCCCCACTATGCCTAGATGCCGGTTGTACCTAATCTTGAAGGCCTTCTCCCAATGCCGCTACTGCCACTGGATGAATTGGATAAGGAGCGCCATGGCGATGAAGAAAAAAAGATGGTTGGATCAAGAGCTTTGTCGATATGTATCTATTCTAAAGGGTTCAAGGAGGACGAGTGTGTGGATTGCCCAAGAGGTGCATCTAGATCCAGCTTAAATAGGCCAACCTTGAAGATAGAGAAGCAGAAAGGAGCAGTTAAGATGTGTGATCTAGGCATACGCATCAGGGAAGATGAGGTACGACAGTTCCCTACAGAAGTGGTGAGACATTGTTGGAAGTTGGGACATTCAACACTCACGCTAAATTTACCGCTAGGTAGACCAAATGGTCATGTAGGGCTGGTGGCCATAACGCGTATCTCAATCGGCTCAGCATTCCAACACGATGGAATTCAACCCCACTAGCACCGCTGCGTTGATGGTTTAACTATCGGTGCTAGAAGTTTCAGTCTACCAGTTTGATTCCTTTCCCACCCTCACCATTGATCCAACCAATGGTGGAAGCATCACACCATCACTTCTGTCTTCTACAGGCTATGAAACTAGTGACAGTGATTGCTCAATATATAGTAGTGCTTCTCCATATCTTCTACACTAGTAAACAGAACAAAACCTCCTCCCCTCTTTCTCATGGTACAATTTGCATGCTCATAAGGCTAAAAAAGTCACCACAAGCACACAAAGTTTTTTCATCGCATTTTTCACTGTGAGTCGCTAAGTGGTGGACCCCACAAGCCATAAATATAAATGGGCCTAGAGAAAATATTGCTAGTTTTACCACTCCAAGCGAGTAAGTGCATTTTCATCTAGTAATGGGCGGTACATCACATGAAAATCAAGAACCTAAAGAAAAGCAGAGCCAAGAGAGCCTTCTACCCATTTCCTCCTCAACATCTACCCCTTCCACCTCCTCCCACCCCAAATCTCAAACCTAGAGCACCGAGGATGCCAGATCTGCTCTCCTCTTCCTTTGTCCCTGACCATGCGGATTCATAGTACAATATCTCACCTCCTTGGGTCCACCTACTCTACACTCAGTAGCTCCACCTCCTCTGCTCCTAGCACCACCACCTAACCTAGAACCATGTCCTGGCGCTGCTCATATCTTAGGATCTTGGTGGCTTCTCGAGCCCTGCTACTACCCTTGAGGGTCCCTACAATCTTAGTCGCTCACCATGGGACCTCTTGGATGATCTCTCCCTCTCTGATCCTCAGGTCAGCATCTTCCTCTCCTACCATATCTTCCTACTCTCTCCAACTAGTACTCCAGTCTTGGTGGTTCTATGTGTGAAGTTCATGTTTTCCCAAGCATGCTACTATTGAGAGGTCTTTATGGTTCTGGCAGCTTTTGGGGTTTGGTTTATTTTTATCTCTAGGGTTGGTCGACAGGTTCAAGCTAGAGGCCAGCGAACTATACCGATAGGAGGGCCCCCCCTGTCTAGCTTGGATCTATGCTACTTTTGATATTCTTTTAGTCTTTCTCTTGTGGTGGTTTAGGCAGGCTATGTAGGAAACATTGAAATCACTAGAGTGGAGGCATTGTCAAACTCTAGATCTATGTCCCCTATGCTAGCAAAGTAGCCGGCTAAACATTGTTATGCGTGATGATGACTTGTTACTTTTTTGTTTATTTACATTCTTTTTTCCATTTAGGAGGTGGATGACCTCCTTGATAGCTATTGTGTCAATATGGACTCCTATGCAAGCCACCTCTCCTCAACTAGCATGGCGGTCACCTCCATGAAGAATAAGGAGATGATGGCCATGGCCATAAGCTAGTAGTGACAAAGCGCAACTACAGACATTGAAGAAGACAACATTGAAGAGGGCTACAATGAAGGTGAATAAAGAGGGACAAACCCAAAAGAATGCAAATGTGAAGAAAGAACATGGTGAGGAAGGGGTAGCACAGACATAGAAGTGCAAGAAGAATGATGGTAGGGGTTGGAAGTGCCCTTGCAATGCAAGCCGCCCCAACTCCCTCTGTGAGTACCACTTGATGAAGAAGCATTCCTATTTGAACCTAGAGTTTGCTTCGCCAATGGTGGAAGATAAGGTGATGGTGGCAGCAACAATAGCAACCTCCAAGCCCTCCAGTAGCTCCAACATACAAAAGAAGAAGCCTGCCAACAACTATGATGCAACTGAGGGCTTCTACTACTACAACAGGGTTTGGCCCGTCTCATGGGAAGAGACATTGTAGGAACCATCCAAACAAAGAAGAAAAGGTGGAAGTGGAACCATCCAAATATGCTTCTCCTCCGAATCATGCCAAAGTTGAGATTGAGGATGGTACCAATAATGGGGCTACAATTGGTGGTGATGATGTGTGCAGCAATAATAATAACTCTGGCCGTGACAACGTCAACATGGAGAGGAACAAAAACCCAATGAAGCCAGTGAGGGTGCGGTCACTCATGTCACTGTAAGCAAAAGTAGCTAGGTGCTTGCACATTGCACATCAATGGCACACAGATAAAGTTTGCTTTGTCTATTTTAATTTGAGACTCTCATAGCTCATCCCCGGTATTGTTGTTGGTTTGGATTGGCTTATAATTTGTTTGACTTTTGCATCTTTATTTGCTATTTGTGGTAAAATAAGGCTACTACAACATGTCTTTTGAGTTGTTTTGTCTTGATGTGTTCAACATATATTCAACAGACAACAATTTAATTAAGAAGAACAATATGGTTGTTATTGTTTTCTTGTGTTTATAAACAAATGCTAAAATGTTGATGGAGCTTGTTTATGTGTGGATTTGTTCATGAGCTAGCAAATATGCCTGCCTAAACGTTTTTGACCAAAGTCAGCAGGGGAAACCCCAACCTATTTTTTTAATTTTTTTATTACAGACCTTTTTAATTGGTTCCCATGGGGAGTCGAACCTAGGCCTGCTGGATGCTACTGAGGTGCTCTAACCACTAGGCTAGAGGCCCTTTCGCAAATATGCCTAAACATTAGTTGGGTTGTTACAGCGACTCATCAATCTAATTAGATAGGTCCTTAGATATGGCTCACATGGGCACTGCAAGGAAATTAATTGTTCAAATAAAGCATTTTTGGTGCCATGAGTTATATGCAAGATTAATATGGTGTTTGGTTTTTGAGGAACCACCTCATGATGAGATGGTGTATCGCTTGCATTGGTCATCCTCTAAATTTGGTGGAATGGTATTATCCCTCATATTTATACTATTTATTTAATATAAGCTTATGGAATAATAAGGTGTCGATGGATCAACTCATCCAACTGTACAAGTCAAAAAAAAGTGAAGAGCGAGAAGGTAACAGTGTACTACAACATTGGCTTTGTTACCCACGGCAGCGTGAGTCCGGCACGACGACGTGCGACCGCAGCACCACGACTCGCAAGGCGACGGCGGCTCGGTACTGCAGCGCCACAGTGACTGACGTCGGTCTGGGGAGGCAGCAGCATGGCAACACACGAGCGCAGACGTGATGGCAAAGGCAGGTGGGGCTACCCCACGCGCGTATAGCCATGAAGGTCAATGGTAGTAGTGACCGTGCTGAGCGGCAGTTGGAGCGCAACGCGACTGTGGACGCAGCTCGACGCGACAGCGATGGCGATGGTGAGCAGAAAGCTCAGGTGAACGCGACGATGGGCAGAGCGGCCTAGGCTCCCTGGACCCCAGTGTGCGCACGAGTCATGTGCTAGAGCGTGGTAGCAGGAGGCCATGGCCAGCAGCACGGAGCCACGTGCACGAGCGTGCATGCGCATGCACATCGGGTGGCCTAGCGCGGCAACGCCGAGAGCCAGGCAGGGTGACCGTGCCCTAGGCGCTGGCAGTCTGGCACCATTAAAAAATGTGACTTGCACGCTTTTTAAAGCTGCTTAAAAATCCTACTCGATGATCCAGTAGCTACACCACCTATTTTACAGCTCGAGATAGTATGTCAAACTATTAAAACCAACCATGAAATTATACTACTTAATCCAATTCGCCTACAAAAATTCCCAAACCTAGCTTCATCAAAGCGCTATTCGACTTAGGAATTTTAGCTAAGTCTTAAACGGTTTCGCGTCGAATGCGATTTCCAAGCTATTAAGTAAGCTATCTAGCGAACCCCGTTCTCGACCGCAAGTATTTCACTGCCACCTACGAAGCTTACACTACAAACTTTATTAAAGTTTTGTATATGCATTCTATAGCATTCTCGTTCAATAAAAATTCATTTAGAACCCTAAGTGACATAACGCGACATGAAATACAACATTCGTTTCATGTTTCCGATGAACGTTTTGAGTCACAGGAAATGATTTACACATTATATTTTATACATTTACATATAAACATGATGCACATGTAGTGTTTTAGCAAATGACTATACAGTGTAACACCGATGGTGTTACAAATCTACCCACGTGGGGGAATGCTTCATGTGCCTAGTATGGGAAAGGAGATAGGAAATACATTTCAACGTAGCAACTACCTATCCAAACCAGAGAGAAGGTGGGGGTAATGCTTCAATATGTAGCTCTCTTGTTCCCACGTGGCTTCATCCTCAAAGTGGTTTTGCCACTACACCTTGTAGAACTTCACCACATTGTTCCTTGTGACCCTTTCCTTTTGATCCAGGATTTTGACAGGGTGCTCAATATAAGTCAAATCCGGCTAGAGGGGAAGCCCTTCAATTTCTATAGCTTCATCAGGAACCCACAAACATTTCTTCAATTGCGATATATGAAACACATTGTGTACCACAGATAAAATATCAGAAAGCTAGAGACGATAAGCAACTAGGCCGCACTGCTCCAACACCTTGTAAGGACCCACATATCAAGGGGCTAGCTTGCCATGGACACCAAACTGATGCACCCCTCTCATAGGAGACACCTTGAGATACACATAATCCCCAACTACAAACTGCAAGGGCCTTCTTCTCTTGTCTGTATAAGCTTTCTATCGGCTCTAAGCTGCCTTCAAGTGACTCTGAATAATGCTTACTTGGTCTCGAGCCTCTTTAATGAAATCAAGCCCAAAGTACCCACGGTCTCCCACTTCAACCCAGTTAAGTGGTGTCCTACATTTCTTTCCATATAGTGCTTTAAAGGGTGCCATACGAATGCTCTCCTAATAGCTGTTGTTGTAAGAAAACTCAGCGAACTTCAGGCATTCATCCCACTTTTTAGGGAAAGAAATGGCACAAGTTCTCAACATGTCCTCGAGCACCTAGTTCACCCTTTCTGTTTGGCCATCAGTTTGTGGATGATATGCTGAGCTTCTGAGGAGACGAGTACCAAGACATTGCTGCAGTTGGTCCTAGAAATGAGAGACAAAGACTGACCCTCTATCAGAGATGATAGTAAGGGGAACTCCATGCAGGGTCACAATCTGGTCAAAATATATTTGAGCATACTTCCTGGCTGCATATCTGGTATCCATCGGGATAAAATGAGCAGACTTAGTTAGACGGTCCATAATGACCTAAATAGAATCATAGCCCTTGGATGTGCGGGGCAAACCCACCATAAAGTCCATGGAGATATCTTCCCACTTCCAAACAAGAATGGGCAAGGGCTGCAAATATCCCAGAGTATGCATATGATCTACTTTAGCTCTCCCACATGTGTCGCACTCTATGATGTACTGGGTGATATCCAACTTCATGTTGGACCACCAGTACAAGTGGCACAAATCATGGTACATCTTGTTGCTGCCTAGATGGATAGACAATTTTGAATGATGAGCTTCATTCAAAACCTTTCTTTTCAGCTCCTCATTTGATGGAACCACCAATCTATCCTTGTACCTCACTACATCTTGCTTATCAATACTAAAGTGAGGGCCTCGCCCTTCATCAATCAATTTCCTATTGTGAGGAATTTCTTTAGTGTCTTACCTTTGCTCCAGAATAATCTGCTCAAGCAACTCTAAGGTCAAAGCAATGTGAGCCAGCACCTCTGCATGGTTGAGAGACAAGGGTGTTTCCTCAACCTGATGTGACTTTCATCTTAAAGCATCAGCCACTACATTGGCCTTTCCTGGGTGGTAATGTACCTCCAAGTTATAATCCTTGATCAATTCCAACAATCTCCTTTGCCTCATATTCAACTCAGACTGAGTGAAGATATATTTGAGGCTCTTATGATCTATAAAAAAGATAGTGCCTCCAAATCTTTAGAGCATGGACCACAGTAGCCAGCTCTAAATCATGAGTGGGGTAATTCACTTCATGCTTTTTCAGTTGGCGCAAAACATAAGCTATCACACGCCCACTACATAAGCACATATCCCAACCTCATCTTTGAGGTATCACAATATACATCAAAAGGTCTATCAATATCTGGTTGGGCCAACACAGGAGCAGTGGTCAAAAATGTCTTCAAAGCTTAGAAGGCTTCTTCACAGGCTGGGCTCCAATCAAACTTGGCTTCTTTTTGGAGTAGCTTGGTCATCAGTTGAGCTATCTTGGAGAAATCTGGAATGAAACACTGATAAAACCTAGCTAGATCAATGAACTAACGAATCTGGTGCACTGACTTGGGAGACTTCCAATTTAGCACATCTAGCACCTTGCTGGGGTCAACAGAGATACCATCAGGTGTCAAAACATATCCCAAAAGCTGTACTCGATTTAACCAGAATTCACACTTGTTGAATTTATCATACAACTTGTGTTCCCTCAATTGAGCCAGTACTATCCGAAGGTGTTGGGTATGCTCTTCATCATTCTTGGAATATATCAGGATATCATCAATGAATACCACAACAAACTTGTCTAGCTCTGGCATAAAGACTAAATTCATTAGGTACATGAAGAATGCAGGAGCATTAGTGAGACCAAAGGACATAATTAGGTATTCATATAGCCCATACCTAGTAGAAAAAGCTATCTTTAGGATATCTTGTGGTCTAATCTTAATCTGATGATAGCCTGAACGAAGGTCAATCTTGGAGAACACCTTGGCACTAGCTAGTTGATCGAACAAAGTATCTATGTGGGGCAACGGATACTTGTTCTTAATGGTTACTGCATTAAGAGGGTGGTAATCTACACATATCCGAAGAGTGTCATCCTTCTTCACAAAAATGGCTTGACAACCCCATGGTGAAGAGCTAGGATGGATGAAGCCTTTTTTCAACAATTCTTCCAACTGCTTCTTCATTTCAGCCAATTCATTTGGAGCCATGCGGTATGGGCGTTGAGAGATAGGAGCAGTACCAAGCTCTAACTCAATGGAGAATTCCACCTCTCTATCCGGTGGCAACCTAGGTAGATCTTCAGAAAAAACATCTAGGAACTCACACACACCATAGGAATAGAGGTAAGATCAGGAGAGGCTTCAGCATGAGCAGCAACAGGTAAGACTAGATCTGAGGGTACAAGAAGAGACATCCTATCCTTATAAGAAGGAAGCCATAACTCCACAACTCTCTGCTTTAGATCCAAGACTACCCCATACACCCACAACCAGTTCATCCCAAGAATTGCATCAATGCCTTGCCTGGGCAGCACCATGAACTGGAGATGGTAGGTGTGAGTGGCTAATACTAAGCTCACTGTGTCTGTCCGAGTATTGATACACATCTGTGCACCTAGAGTATGGATGCTATAGGCAAATAGTATAGCCATAATGAGTATATTGTGTCGGTCTACAAATCCCATGCTCATGAATGAATGTGATACACCAGAATCAAACAACACATAAGTTGGATGGGAATCAATGGTGAACATACCAGCCATCATCGGTTTCTGTTGTAATATCCGCTCAGCATCCATGAAATTCACCTGTCCAAATCGATGGACTGGCACTTTCTTCTTGATCACTGTCCACCTGACTAGCCTAGAGTTAGCCGATGGCTAGGTAGACTGGGCTGGCTGGTTTTGAGGACACTCTCAGGCATAGTGGCCATCCTTGCCACATTTGAAACAAGCACCCAGCTTATTTCCCTATCCTAGATGAGGTGGGGCCTGTTGCCCTTGGGGCTGCTGATGTGGCACCTGTTGAGTAAGTGCATGGTACTGTGTGGAAGAAGCCTGAGTAGTATGCTGGGGCTGTTGAAACGAATGCCCGCCTGATGATTGATAGGGCACCCGCCTGACAACCTATACTTTCTAAGTATGGGGGTGACTAGAAGACCCATAGCCACCCGCTTTTGCTTCTATTCTACCTAGGAATCCCGCTACAAGCCCTCCATGGCGATGTCAGCATTCATCATCGCCCCAAAGGTCTGATAGTTCCTAGTATAAAGCTCCTTCTATAGGTTGTAAGAGAGGCCATGATAGAAGCGGTCCCTCTTCTTCTCGTCTGTATCCATATGAGTTCTAACATACTGGGACAAGTGGTTGAATTTATTAACGTAGTCCATCATGGACATACTCCCTTGCCGTAGGTCTAGGAACTCAGTCAGCTTCCCATTGAGGACACCAGCAGGAATATAAAGTTCTCTGAATGCTGCGATGAACTCCTGCCAGGTCACCTAGTGATCTAGCTTCTGCATGGCATTGAAGATATCCCACCATGCACTCGTGGACCCCAACAACTATTGCGCTGCAAAGCACACTTTCTGCTCATCAGTCATGTTGAGCAACAGAAACTTTTGCTCTAGAATGAGAAGCCAATGCTTCGCATCCAGGGGCTCAGCCATCGGTGTGAAAGTGGGTGGGTGGGTCTTGAGGAAATTCTGGTAAGAGCAGGGTCTCTTAGGACCACGAGCACCATCCCTATTCCCACCATTGCCCCCGTGGCCTCTATGGGCGAAGCCACCGATAGCCTGTGCCAGTAGCTCCATGGCATGGGTGGACTCATGGCAAGCAGCCATCATTTCCGTCATCATCTCCGCGTGAGTCATCGACGGTGGCGGTGGTGGTGGAGGAGGAGGAGGAGCCAATAGTGGAGCCTCATGGCTCTCCCCATTACCATGCTCATTGGCCCGGCCACTTTCACCTTGGCCCTCGCCAAGACCATGGCCTGCTCCGACACTAGTGCTCCCACGTCCGGACCTCAGATTCATCTGTAAGAGATAGGAACCAACCTATTAGGGCAACCTTCTAGATCAGAAACAATGAGTCATTTATTGAAGCATTCTTTTAATTTATCCTATCAATTTACTAATCCAATTATATGTGTAGGGTGATTTAGTTTTTAGCAAAATTCTATTATCATGATGCATGCATCGGCCTATACGTGCACTCTGGCTAGAATATAGCGACATTCGCAAAATTTTTGCACATCGCACACTCACTTTCCGTATGCTAAGCGATTTCTTACGCAACATAAATCAGTGTACCAGCAGAAAACCGATTAGATAAAACCAGTGCCGCTATCCTAAATAGACTATATTGCTAGGGCTTATACTTATTTACATAATTTTAGCGCATTCTATTTTTCACAAAACTTTTGTTGGTCAAATTTTTAAGTTTTAAAAAGAGTGATGAAACTCGTAACTCATTATTGGCTCTGATAGTAACCGTGGCAGAACCGCTTGAAATAACGCACTAACGGAGGCGCTCATCTTCCACCAGACACTAAGCACCCCGAAAGCGAGCTACAGCGAGCGGTTCTATCGGGCACACCCCAAGGGAGAGCCCAAAAGATCCACATTTCCCCCTAGGATCCAATAATAAGAATGAGTTACAATACTTAATCCATTTCATACATCTAGAGTTCTTAGAAATTTATTATTACATTGCCAAATTCAGAGTGTGGAAGATTAAACAGCGGAATGATAATAAACATCTAGCGATAAGGAACAAGGATCCGTCTGTACCTACTAGAAGAATCTTTCACACAATGGTCCTCCTCAAGCATTACCTATAACAGGGGTAAATAAACTTTGAGTACACAATGTACTCGCAAGACTTATCCAACTAGTGGAAATAGTTTCTTGACTCCAAGGGATATGCAAAGCTTTATGGTTTGCTGGGTTTCTTTTTGCATAAAGCAATACTAATAGTGAGTCCTTATGTATGTTATTATTAGTAGCCGTGATTAATTTATTATCTAGCCATTCTATGTAAGCACCTATCCTACTTTCAAGCAAGAGTTGAGCAATCAGTTCCATTTCATCACCTTCTATCTTTTAGTTCTTATTATTGTGCTAGATCATAGACAAGCCATACCAGAACGCTGGTGATTCACGAATCAATGCCCCTAGCTGGGTACCCCGAAAATACATACCCTGCTTGTACCCCAGGCACAAGCAGGACCAACCCATCACCCTCCTATCATGGGGTCTAGGTCCCCGTTCAAACTTGGACTCGAAGCCCCCGCTCCTAAGTCTCGGACTCAGTGCGGTGCAAGGACCTCCACCATCCCTCCTCCAATCAGTCGGTCCGGAAAGAGTCAGAACCCATGATAAGAGAGAATAAGTCTTCCCTATACCCATACCCAAGTATGTGCTCGGGATAATAAATCTGTGACTTGCCTAGAGCCTAATGCAATGGCCGGTCCTTAACCGACAGGACACAACCTCTTACACCCACCAAGACCCAAACCATATCCTTGCCCGGTCACTATTTTTTCTTTCCACCATTTTATCATGAGTGATCATAATTTTTACCTATTATGAGTAACGATAGGTTACTCACAGTACTAAAATCCTGAGCATAGAAGCTACTCGGCCTATATAGTAGGACTCACAGGTAGTTATATCTATTCATGTAGTTTCCATAAAATGCCTATAACGTAAATGCACATCATATATATTCACTGATTATTCAAAAATAGGGGTTATGCATCGGGGCTTACTTTGGGCAGGCGGTGGGTCAACAAAGTCAGCCCCAAAAGGCTCTGGAGCTCCCTCCTGCACGAGGATCTCCTCCTCATACTCTTCAATGACCTCCTCATAGTCATGTTCATCCACAGGCACAGACTCTACCAACTCGTGATCTACATGCATGAAATGATGATGCAACACTTAGTAATACGACAACAACAACTCTTAAAATAAAAATACATCTAGCAAGCTACTAAGCGAGTCTATCGACTAAGGTTCTAAGTTACCATTAACAAGTATGAAGCATGACATATACTATCTTAACAACTAACGGTATTCTTACTCTTAATACCGATTTACTCTATATATGCTAAAACAAGGAGTACTAGCTACTCTATTTATCCACCTACTCTAGGGCTACAAAATTATAGTGAGTACATAATAATCTAATGAACCTACTATAAAAATTTCATGGCTAAATCTACCATCAATTTGCCACAAAAATTCCTACAAATATTAAGCTACATAATACTAAGCTTTCTAATTTGAATTTATGAACCTATCATTATCATAGCTAATTATAAACTAACTACACCAACAGATAGATAGCATTTTTGTGAACCTAACAAATTTTGTTTCACTATTTTTGGACATCTATAGAATTTATTATTATTTTTCAAAGTTCAGCTCAAACTAAATTGAATAAACATTTATAATTTCACTGGAAAATAGAAAACCTAATCTACTGTGCGGCCTAGAGCGCGAGCGGCTCGGCCCACTCAGGCACATCACGCGCGTGCATGCAACGCACTGGCATGGCTCATGAAGGGAACACCCATGCACTGTCGTTTATGCAAAAGAGCCCCCGGCTTTCAACTAAATGAACCCACAACCCATACTACTATTTCCCTCTCTCACTGACGCTCTCACTACCCCCCTGGCTTGCTTCAAATTCACATTACGAAATCCCTGGCTAGAACTTAACAGAGGCCACAGCCCCTCCGGCCTAACGCCGATGAGCACGCACCTCCACGACCTCGATTCTTACCACCACGACACTCCTCATCACAAGCGCATTGATACAGGTAATAAACATCACGATTGGTGCCGCACAGAGGCGTGGCCACGCACCACGGCAAGGTTTGGCCGCGGTGACACCAATGTTGGTGAATTAACCTATCCTAACGCCTCTACCACTACTCTAGGAGCGAAGGTGCCTCACCAGATATGCAAAGGATGCCCTAGACGAAGTCAGGGGACTCAACAGGGTGGTTGGGCACGAGCGCAAGGTCATTCTGGTTCACAACAAGCACGACGAAGGCGTCCCCGATGACCTGCTGCTCCTCCAGCAAAACTGTTACACGGGCAAGGCAACCAAGTCAACACGACACAAAGGCACCGCTCAATTGAGACAAAGGATCAAGGAGTGACACCCTGGCTGAGCACCCACCTCGACAGCCATGGCAGATCGCCGCAGGGAAAACGCTCCGCATTACCTCACTATCGGAGGGAAGCTCGCTGGGACGACTCCATTCGCTGGCTAACTAACAGGGCTAGCTGGGTGCATAGTTAATTGGAAAGAGGTGGACTACGCCAAGCTAATTAGATGGACGATGATGTTCGAACTTAAGAGGGTTGACGGCGAGGGAAAACTCCAATTGAAGCCCTGACACCATACGGCTACAACAGTAGCAAGCTTGGAACGAAGCTAGACTCCAACTCGACCTCTAGACATTCGCAATTATAAGGATGGGGCCAGCTCTATGAGTTCTGCCTTGGCATGGCTCGGCTAGCGTGATGCCATTGAAGGGCTATGTGACGGAGGGCTTAGCGTGGCGCAATTACTAATTGGGAGAGCACGACAGCATGATGGTGATGGCTCCATGTGCGCATATGAGTCTGGCACGACGATGTGCGACCGCAGCGCCACGACTCACAAGGCGATGATGGCTCGGTACTACACGCTGCAGTGACTAACGCCGATTCGAGGAGGCAGCAGCGTGGAGACACACGAGCATGGACGTGATGGCGAAGGTAGGCAGGGCAACCCCATGTGCGTGCAGCCATGAAGGTCAGTGGCAACAGTGATCATGTGAGTGGCGGTTGAAGCATAGCGTGACCATGGACGCAGCTCGACATGACGGCGATGGCAATGGCGAGTAGAAAGCTCAGGCGGACACGACGCTGGACCCCAGCGTGCGCTCGAGTCATGTGCCAGAGAGCGGTAGCCAGAGGCCATGGCCAGCAGCGTAGAGCCACGTGCATGGGCGTGCATGCGCATGTCCGTCGGGCGGCTGGTGCGGCAACGCCAAGAGCCGGGCAGGGTGACCGCGCCCAGGCGCTGGCACCATTCAAAAACGTGACTTGCACGCTTTTTAAAGCTGCTTAAAAATCCTTCCCGATGATCCAGTAGCTACACCACCTATTTTACGCTTGAGATAGTATGTCAAACTATTAAAACTAACCATGAAATTACACTACTTCTTAATCCAATTCACCTATAAAAATTCCCAAACCTAGCTTCGTCAAAGCGCTATCCGACTTAGGAATTTCGGCTAAGTCTTAAACAGTTTTGTGTCGAATGCGATTTCCAAGCTGTTAAGTAAAGTATCTAGCGAACCCCATTCTCGACCGCAAGTATTTCACCACCACCTATGAAGCTTACACTACAAACTTTATTAAAGTTTCGTATATGCGTTTGTAGGATCTATAGGAAGATAAAGGAGGCCTAGAGGGAGGGGGTGAATAGGCCTGTAAAAATTCAACTCAAAACTCTATCAGAACAGAGGGCGGCACTGCCGCTCTTCGAAAATAAATTTAACACAGCTGAGATTTTATAGAGATGAACATGATCCTAATAGCTACTTAATCCTACAATAGAAAGATAAGATCTAGTTCAAAGACTGAATACCACAGAAACTCCACACAAAAGTGGATCGAGCAACCAAACCCTAACCCCAACTAGCAAAGAGCTAAACCAGCAAGTAAACAAGATGAAGCATGCGAGACATAAGATTTATCCCATGGTTCAGCTCACCACAAAGGTTTGCCTAGGTCCACATTGTTGAGGAAGCCACAAAAGGCTTAGGCTTGCCACAAAGGCTTGCCTTACCCTCGTTCTCAAATCAAGAGGATGAACTCTTGAAGTGAGAGGTGATTTCTTAGCTCTGAGAATGAGGTTACAAACCTCCCAAGGTTGCCACATGAGTTGGCAAGTCCAAGGGCGATGCCTAGCCAGCTAGGAGCAAGCTCCAAGAGTAACAAACCCTAGAACTACCGGCCAAACGTGAACCAAATGCTCTTAGACTTTGGGAATGAGTGAATCTGCTCTCCAATCGAGTTTTGCTACCTTTTCTCTCAAGTTTTGATGGTTGGAATCAAGGATTTGCTTGAGGGATGGAGGAGAGAGGGTGAGCTTTGGTTCTATTCTATTTTGAGCAGAATGATTGAGTGAAGAAGATAACCATTGTGGGCTAGGCCTGAAGGGTATAAATACCCCTTGGGTCCAACGGTCAGTTAAGGGTGGCACTGCCGCTCTTAACAGGGCGGCACTGCTGCCTTAGCCAAAATAGGTAAGTTGAGGTGAAATTTGGCTGGCTATTTTGACTAGGTGAGAGGATGTAAATCTGAGAATTTGAGCATCTGATTCAATAGTTGACCAACTGTCCTAAAATCCCTCTTAATAGTACGGCTTTCCCTAAACTCAATTTCAAAACATAAAAGAATTTAAACCTCCTTTGAGCTAGGTCTAGCCACCTTTTGTAATTAGGACACCTGGAACCTGTACATCATCCTCATTTTTTGATTCCCTGCTTGTCATCTCGATAAATCTCATTAGTCCTCTAATTTGGTGGTCATCAATGCCAAAACCCACAATAGGACTTGATTGCACTTACAATCTCCCCCTTTTTGGTGATTGATGACAACCCAATTAGAGCTTACAAAAGATATGAAATCTAAACTGAGATTTTTGAACTATGGGTGTAGGTGCCTCCCCCTAAATATGTGAATAGAGATTTGAATTCTCAATTTGGCATGAAAGGCCATGATTCATATTTTAGGTGTGATGGGAACCTCCCCCTACATCCATGCCTACTGTGGGGTGCTAAACAAGGTGTCATAGGAATAAATGTGATGCATATGACAGGTTATATCAGTTCAAGCACACAAGACCCTGGCTGATACAGCACAGGGCAGCACTACCGGCCTCAGAGGGTGGCACTGCCGTCATGACTATATCGGTCAGGTAGCAATCATGTTCCTACAGTAGATCATATGAATATAAAACAATCTAAACTCAGAATATGATAAGCTAAAATAGTAACCATGAATACATGTGCATACCCGAAGCAAATTAAGTCATAAAGTAGCTTATTTTATAAAATAAAGTTTTGAACGACTCTCAAACTCACAACCTAACAACTACTCTCATAGGATCTAGACATAAAGCGTAGCTGCAGAGAACTCATGGCGTCGAAAATCTATTGACCCCTCTAATTTTCTCCCCCTTTGACATCAAGTACCAAAAAAAGGAAGAAAAAGAAGAAAAGTCACTCATCACTGTCGGAGTCAACATGGGCACGTCCTGCGACGTGGGTGTGTGAAGTGAAGCGTGCTGAACATCACGGAGGAGATGCCCTAGCAGAAGTAGAAGGACCTAGTTGATCCATCATAGGACGCGGTCTCCTAGAATATGTGCAAAACAGGGCTACCTGAACCTGTGGATCGGCCTCTATGGAGTGAATCTCTGCACCAAGGTCCTGCTGCCTTGGGGGCTGCTTAAAATGCTACCCCTATGGGTACCCGTAGTACTGACTGAATGGCTCATATGAGTGCCCATACTACTGATCATCTGGCTATTCATAATGGTGCTTATGTGGCTGATCCTGCTACTCGTCAAAGGAAGAAAGGCGAGGCAAGTTAGGAAACTAAGGTGGTGACTGTACTGGTGGAAGGGGTGGTAGCCCCACCATTTCCCTAGCATGCCTCACTGCTTCCCTGTTTTCCATTCTATCCTCATAAGCAGTCTGTGACGCATATGCACAATGAGCAAAGATTGCCTTCATCCATGCACTCATCTTCCCCCACTTTAACTTCTTTTGTTCCCTAGCCCTGAACGGCTCAGGAATATCTCTATGTGTAGCTCTAGAAGAGTGAAAGCCTGCTGCCCCACTATCTCCATGTCCTCTAGAACAAGTGTGCTGAGTAGCTGACCCAAGTCCCCCTAAGCCACCATGGGTCTTTTTGATCTTGTAAATAGTGTGCTCACAATCCTTAGGGAACCACATGCCAGTCACTCTCTCAATCACAAACATGAGGTAAGGAGCATAGGGAAAAGATCTCCCATCATCCATGGCATATGCTAGCTCAACCCAAATAAACCTTGGAACATTAAACTTTTCACTACTGGGAAACCTAGACAATACATTAGTGATGTAGCCATTCAAATCTATTGCATTGTCTTTGGGGTTAAGAGTGATCCTGAAAAGATTGTTCATGATGTAATAGAAGCTCTTGAGCTTGGTCCTTGATTCTCCCACATGAAGCTTACTTCCATTGGCTCAAGATGACGTTCATTATGAATCCTCTCATATCCCCTGTGGATGTGTCCAAAACCAAGAATACGATAGAAGGTGGCAAAATCAATGTGATAATGTCACCCATTAGTCATCCAATGAAGCTCGTCCACTTCCCTGTTCCAATAGTAAGTGGCATGAACTGATGCAAGAAT